>NC_031996.1:1701024-1757998 GCF_001879085.1 Nicotiana attenuata | reverse complement strand
TAAGTACTATGTAGAAGTAGAGTAACTAGTCATCAGTCAACAACTCGAGGACGAAGTATTACTAGGTAGGGGGGGGGGGGGGGGATGATGTTACACCCCATATTTTCGTACGTGAAAGTATGGCATAAGTAAATTGATGGAAGCTCAGGAATGAGATGTTACATCCCGCATTTTCAGACGTTAAGGTTTCGTCGTAAAGTTACTCAACCGCAAGCTCGAGAAGGAGATTATTTTGAGGTTACAAGTATTATGCTATTTCAAATAAGGGATAAGTAAATTCGTGAAGGTTAGAGGGTAAGCAAATCGAAGAAAATGAGTTTCGTCAAAATTTGTCATTTTGGGATAAAATATGGTCCAAGCTAAAATACCCCGTATTTATGTACTAGTACCATACAAGGTACCACATGGCCATGATAGTAAGATGTATCAAGTATATTAAAAATAGGTAAAATGATAAGTAATTTGAGTATTTTTAATTATGCGGGTAATTGGTTAATTATCAGGTAAAGGGACATTACTTAATCACCTAATAAGTGGAAAAAGGTTGAAATTTCCCACCCCAACCCCACGTGGAAGCAAGATTAGCTCCAAATTGTGACTCTTAAAGTCACATATTAAGGTGGCAAAACTTGGGAAGATTTGTGGCCAAAGTCATCTAACTAGTGGGACCTACTAACTAACCCTTTTAAAGGATTCCTTTCAAATTTCTAAGCTTCATTTTTTGGATACAAAAGATGACGGATGAGACTCCAATTTTTTTTTTATCTTTATACATTATATGGGTAATATGGAAGATAAGCCAAAGATTCTTTGAAGGAATTAGGAATTCCTTATGTAGCTTGAAATACTTCAGTTTACAATGTCGGCTTTCTGTTGCAGAGTATAAAAAGCCTACATGCCATAAATATATTGTTGGATTCTACGGCTCAGGTCTCAATTGCTTAAAGGGTCCGGGTATGTTAAGTCTATCTCTTCTTTCTTTTTGGCATGATCTATAAGGCACGAACGAAACAAGCAAATGCACAACTTCCATAAATCACTTTATTCATAGAAATACTAGAGATGCTTAGGTTCTTGAAACCTCATGTGTAATTTTATTCTATTATCTGTTCATGGGTCTCAAAAATACCTAAGTTGGTAAAGTTTATTTCATGATATTAATCAGAGGCATAATGGTCTTATGACATTCCGAATGATTTTATTAACATATTTCATATGCATTTCATGCATTTATACATGCACATTGACCCATGACCAGATGGCATTATATACGCGTATATATATATATATATATATATATATATATATATATATATATATATATATATATATATATATATATATATATATATATATATGGGATATGGGAAAGGTTATGGCGTTATATACGCACCACCACCTGATCAGCTGGTATACATTGATGATTTTGCCCACACTGGCCGAGATGATATGATGGGACGCCCTCAGAGGCTTGATGATGTTATGGAACATGTACCTATGCACGACATGACATTCATACGCATATGAATGATACTATAATTATTTCATGAATTACAGAGATATCCAGACTTACAGGTTGAGTCATTTACTGTATATTTCTTCCATGTCTGTTATGTACTTATTTATATGCCTTACATACCGGCACATTATATGTACTAATGTCCCTTTTGCCTAGGGACGTTGTGTTTCATGCCTGCAGGTCCCGATAGACAGGTCGAGAGCCCTCCAAGTAGGCTATCAGCTCAGCGGAAGATGTTGGTGCGCTCCATTTGCTTCGAAGTTGCTTGTTTGGTTAATATGATTTAGACGTGTAAAATTGCGTATGGCGGGACTCTATCCCGACCTTTATGAAAATTATGTATCTTAGAGGCTTGTAGACAGATGCATGTACGTAAAAGATTGTATGGCCTTGTCGGCCTATGTTCAGTATACGAGTGGTTATTTTGGTCTTATAGGCCCGTATGTCTTATGTACAAGTTGGTATCACATGTTGTATTCTACTTATCTCACGGCAGTCTTCCGGCATAGTTATCTATGGTAGTATGACATAAAAAGATACGTTATCTTGGTACTCGGTTGAGTAAGGTACCGGGTGCTTGTCGCGACCCATCGGTTAGGGTCGTGACACTTGAGCTTTTGAAAGCTCACCTCACACTCCTTGGACCATCTGAAAGGAGCACCTTTCTGGGTCAACCTAGTCATAGGTGCAGCAATAGATGAAAAACCCTTAACGTAACGACGACAATACCCGGCCAAACCAAGGAAACTCCGGATATCAGTGGCTGAAGTCGATCTGGGCCAACTACGAACTGCTTCAATCTTCTTCGGCTCTATCTTGGTCCCCTCACTCGACACCACATGACCCAAAAAAGAAACCGAATCAAGCCAGAATTCACACCTTGAAAACTTTTAATATAACTTCTTCTCTCTCAAGGTCTGGAGCACAATCCTCAAGTGCTGCTCATGATCTTCCCGACTGCGGGAAGTACACCAAGATGACGTCAATAAACACAATGATGATTGAATCAAGATAAGGCTGGAATACACCGTTCATCAGGTGCATAAATGTTGTTGGTGCGTTGGTCAGCCCAAATGACATCATGAGGAACTCGTGGTGACCATACTGAGTCCTAAAGGCAGTCTTCGAAATATCTGAATCCCGAATCTTCAGCTGATGATAACCTGACTGCAAATCAATCTTGGAGAAAACTCTTGCACCCTATAACTGATCAAACAGGCCATCAATGTGTGGCAATGGATACCTATTCTTCACTGTAACCTTGTTCAACTAACGATAATCAATACACATGCGCATAGAACCATCCTTCTTCTTCACAAACAAGATCGGAGCACACCACTGCGACGCACTAGGGTGAATGAATCCCTTATCGAGCAACTCTTGAAAATGCTCCTTTAACTCCTTCAGCTCTGCCGGGGCCATACGATATGGTGGGATAGAAATAGGTTGAGTGCCCAGCAGCAAGTCAACACCAAAATCGATATCCCTATCGAGCAGAATGCCCAGAAGATCTGCTGGGAACACATTTGGAAAGTTTCTCACAACCGAAACTGACGTAGCGTTAGGAGTATCAGCACTGACATCCCTTACAAAGGCTAGATAGGCATCACACCCGTCTCAACCATCCACTAAGCCTTTAAAAATGATACAACTCTGCTAGGAACATAATCTAATGCACCTCTCCACTCTAACTGTGGTAAACCTGGCATAGCCAGCATCATAGTCTTGGCGTGACAATCAAGAATAACATGATAGGGAGACAACTATTCCATACGTAAGATAACATCAAAGTCTGCCATATTAAGTAATAATAGATCAACTCTGGTCTCAAAACCAATAACAACTAAACACGACCGATACACACGGTCCACAATAATAGAATTTCCCACAGGCGTGGACACATAAATAGGAGAACTCAAAGAATTACAAGATATATCCAAGTACGGGGCAAAGTAAGACGGCGCATATGAATAAGTGGATCCTGGATCAAATAAGACTGATGCATCGCTATGGCAAACCGGAACCATACTTGGAATGACTGAGTCTGAAACAACTGCCTCTGTCCTACCCGAAAAAGCATAGAATCTGGCATGGCCTCCCCCTCTAGGGCGACTTTTACCTGCCCACCCCCACCCCCCACCCCCAGGTGGCTGTATGGGTGGAGCGGCAACTGGGACAACAATGTGGGAGGTGCACCCCTCCTGAGTCTGGGGAAGTCTTTGACCATGTGGGAGGTATCACAACACTCAAAACAAGCTCTCGGTGGGCGTGGTGGCTGGGATTGTCTCAGGCCTTATTTGCTGGACTAACCATTGAAGGCACCCCGTATAGGAGGTATACTAGAAAGTGGCTGAGCAAAGGGTGCAACCTGAGACCTTGGAACAACCGGAGGTCCACTAGAAGCTGGAAGTGCTGAATGAACTGGACGGCTCACACAACCCCTACCATGACGGGCTGTAGCTGTAGCGTGACCACCACTAAATCCTCCCGTACGACGAGGCATCTTGGCCTCCCTATCATCTAACTCACGATCTCTCATACCCTCTAACCTCCATGAAATTTCAATCACTTACTGATACGGAGTATCTGACTCCAACTCCTAGCCATGTTGAATCTAATACCATAATTGAGCCCCTCGATGAATCGACGGACTCGCTCTCTAACTGTAGCAACCTAGGCAAGTGCATGCTTGGACAAATCATTGAATCGGACAACATACTCAGACACTATCATAGCACCCTGGCCTAGCTGCTCAAACTCTGTGCACCAAGCATCCTGAAGGGTCTGAGGAAAAAACTCTCTCAAGAAAAACTTTGAAAACCGATCCCATGTAGGTGAAGTTGCCTCTACTTGGCTACCCACCTCGTACCACCACTGATATGCCATTCCTTTTAGTTGGAATGTAGTAAAAGGAACCCCACTCGTCTCCACAATACCCAGAGTTTGTAAGATACGATGGCACTCCTCAAGAAAACCTTGTGCATCCTCCAAAGCCAAACCACTGAAAGTAGGAGGGTGGTACTTCTTGAACCTCTCGAGCCTAAGCTGTTCCTCCTCAGATGTTGCTGCCCTAACCACGGGCCGAACTGGAGCAACATGTTGTACTGATAGAACCTTTGGGACTTGATCAACCTGGAACCGCTGCTCTAGGGTATAGGCCACGGAAGTTTGTGCTCCTCCCCCAACCTGAGATGTGTTTGGTGCAAGTGGGATCAACCCCGCCTGAGCTAAGATAATGAACATGCTCAGGAACTGTGCGAGGGTCTCCTGAAGTGCTAGGGTGGCAATAGGAACCTTGGGTGTCAGTCCTGACCTCAAACTCTGCCCCGACCCCGACCTCTTACAGTTCTAGCTGGTGACACGTATGTCTGATCATCGGATCTACCAGTGCGTGTCCTCACCATCTACGAGAATATAGAAAGTGAAAGATTTTGTTTTTCGAAATCAACCAATTCGCATGATAAGGAATCAAAGAAGTGAAATTTTCCTATCAGTCCCGTAGCCTCTCAAAGATAAGTACAGACATCTCTATACCGATCCACAAGACTCTACTAAACCTGCTTATGACTCGTAACACCTATGAACCTAGAACTCCGATACCAACTTGTCACGACCCCAATTCCTCTCTGTAGGATGTCTTGATGGCACCTAGTCTCTACGACTAAGTAAGTTACCTAACAATCTATAATAACCGAACAGACATAATTAACAAGTTACTGAAAACAACTAAATAATTGATAAAAATCTTTCGAAAACAAAATCTCACAATACACACCCCAAAACCGGTGGAACTAAGTCATAAGCTCTATGGAATAATTCAAAAATATCTAATACATCACTATCTGAAAGAAATACAACAGGAAGTAAAATAGGGAAGGTGACTCCGAGGCCTGCGCACGTGGAGCGGGTATACCTTGAAGTCTCCCAAGCAGCAGCTATGGACAATCTCTAACGACCGGCACGAGTAGATGTACCTGGATATGCACAAAACAATATGTAAAAGCGTAGTATGAGTACACCACAACGGTAATCTATAAGTATCAAGCCTATCCTCAGTAGAGTAGCAACGAGGCTAGGTCAAGACACTTACTAGGATATAAATAAAAGTATAAAGTGCAATACGGATATGTAATGGAAGTGAAGGAACAATTAATACGGAGCAAGATGATAGCATGAACTAGTACCGGAAATCAACAATAGAAATATCATAAAAGAAGCAACCAAAGGGCTACGATGATCATGTACGGACAATAACTGCTAGGACAAATTGAAGTGACACAACAAGATATATTCGCATCAAAACACTTTGCAACATGAAAAAACAACAAGAATTACAACGAGGTACCGCCTCGTGTATAATGAAATTAAAACAAAGGTACCGTCTCGTATTCACTTTTCTCAACTTTAATCACAATCTTTCCTTATACCCTCGTGTGAGCCTTACATATGAATATAGGTTTTGAAAATAGTTTTTCCCGAAATAGCTACACGCACTTTAGTCGACCTTATGATGCCGCGTGGATTCACGTAGTTCCCCCATAAGCAACACGCACATAAGTCCCACCTTATATCACTGCATGCGCATCAATCCTAAGTCTTATACCGCCGCATGCACATCAATATCATATCTCAATAACAATTCACACCACAAGTGCCCATATAACACAACTTGCCAACAACAACAATATGAATATCTCCAAAACAATAGCCCATGGCTCCACCACAGCGTATACAAGAATATCAACAAGAACAATAGATGAAAAATGCTCAATAAGATAGATGTTTCAACAATAACCAACATCGCCTCAACATATTAACGACATCCACGAATTCAACACTAAATAACTCAGTAATGAGGGAAATATTGTATAACCACGATATTAGATAAGACTAACTCATAATAAAAAGTGATAATATTCAATATGAGTCTCAAATAATGGAAATCAATAAGTAAAGGGATAACATGAACAATTACTTCAAGTAACGAGAATTAACAATGAAGAGATAGCAAGTAACAATAAAAAAAGGCAACAAGACCAACTAAAGCATGGGAGCAATTTAGCAAGTAGGAAGTAGGACAGGTACTAAATAATCATTTAATGCATGTAAGGATAGTCTAACACAGTTAAGGATAAATCAACTATGAGAATTTAGAACATGATATGGTAATTTAATTAAAACATGGAAATAGTCTAAGTAGCCTAAACTGGACAAATACCATGTACAACCCATTTACCCACTCGTCACCTTGGGTACACGGATTTCGCATAGCACAATTGAATTAACAACACCAATCCTAAGGAGTAGTTTCCTTACACGAAGTTAGGCAATATACTTACCTCAACTAGGCCAATTGAACATTCAAAAATAGCTTTTCCCTTAAAATCTGCTCCACATGGCTCAAATCTAACCAAAATCGACTCAATATCTTCCAACAATGCAAGGGAATTCACTTGCAATAGATAAAAGTTAAGATCTTTACTCTTTTGCCAAAAAATCAATAAAAGCCAATATGGGGCCCGTCCGGTCAAAACCCTAGTCCAATGATAGATTCTGTCTACTCATGACCCCACGAGTTCATATATGTGATTAGTTTCAGAATCCGAGTCAAAACTGACTCTCACAACTGAAATTGCTATTTTTCAAAAAATATGACAAAGTTTCACAAATTATCACTTTGATTCACATGATTTTGATGTTAAAATCTAAGATAACTTGATGGAATATGATTATAAATAGTTTAGAATCACTTACCCAAGGTTTGTAGGCGAGAAAGCCTTCTCCAGATCGCCTCCTACCGAGTCTAGGGTTCAAAAAATGAGAGAATGAGTTCAAAAATCCCGTCCCTCGGCTATTTGTCAAGTCACAAATGCACCATGAAGATCGCAACTGCGAACTGGCTCTCGCCCAGGTACCTATCACAAATGCGAACACTGGGTTCATAAATTTGAACCCAGCAGACTTGGCCCAATATTGCATTTGCGATCCAAAAAATCGCGAATGCGAGGTCAGAGGCACTTGTGCAAAAAATCCAGTAACTTAACTTTAACAACACTCCGCTAAGCGTCCGAAACTCATCCTAGCCCTCGGGGCTCCAAACAGAACATCCACACAAGTCTAAAAATATCATATGAACTCTCTCGCGTGATCAATCACAAAAATAACATCTAAAACTACGAATAGAACTCTAAACGCATGGATTTTAAGGAAATATTTACAACTAAGTGTCCGAATCCTATTAAATCAACTCCAAATGTTACCAAATTTTGCTGACAAGTTCTAAATGCCATAACGGACCTATTCCATGTCCCAAAATTGAATTCCGAGCTCGATAGCTAAAAAGTCGACCTTCGGTCAAACTTTTCAACTTTAAGTTGCCAAATTTTGGCAAATCAACCTACGGACTTCCAAAATCAATTTCGGGCATACGCCCAAGTCCAAAATTACGATACGAAGCTATCAAAGCAATAAAAACACAGTTCCGGGGTCGTTTTCATAAAAGCAAATGTTTGGTCAACTTTTTCAAATTTAAACTTCTAAGTCAAGAATCAAGGGTCTGAATCAACCCGAAAGCTTCTCAGAGTGAAACTAAGCAACCCTACAAGTTATAAAATCATAAACACACATTTGTGAAGTAATAAAAAGGGTAACGGGGTGCAATTACACAAAACGATCGATCGGGTCATTACAGTGCAACGTGTCCTCATTCAGTTTGTGGGTCATTACCTCTGGTGGTATACCTGTCATATCTGAATGCGATCAAGAAAAACAATCTGCATTAGCACGTAATAATTCAATTAACTTTCCTTTCATTGCCGGGCTCAAGTTTGCTCCGATGTAAACTTTTCTATCAGGCCAGTGTACAAATAATATTATAGATTCAAGCTCCTACATGATTGTTTTGATATTCTCGTTTTCCTCTAGTTCTTGAATCATATTAGGTCTTGAATCCATATCAGTTTCACCTCTTGGAGTTTTAGTTGGGGTGTGACTAGAATTATTCTCAACTGAGGTCTTTAATTTCTATTTCGCACCTCCGTCGTCGGATGTTGTACTTCCGATCACCACTGAATTAATATTTTGTGATGCTTGTAGATCTCCTCGGATTTGCTGGATTCCCCAGTGTGATGGGAACTTGATGACTTGATGCAACATTGACGGGACCACATCCATATCATAAATCCATAGCCTACCCAAGATTATATTTAGGCCATGTCCGCGTCTATTACCTAGAATTTAGGTCTTTGATGACACCTTCTGCAAATGTAGCTAATACGACTTCCACTTTCATAATGATGCTTGAATTATCGAACCCAGATAATGATTGTGATTTTGGTATGATTCTATCATTCGCTTGCATTTCATTTACCACTCTCAATAGAATGATGTTTACTGAGCTACCTAGGTCAATCAAAACTCGTTTATTGTTAGTATCATGAACAAATAAGGATATTACCATCCCATCATTGCGAAGAATCATCAAGCCATCTATTTCTTCGTCATCGAACATTATGTTATCTCGTTCCAAAACTTGGCAAACTCGTTTCCCATGGGTGACGGTAACCTTGATGTCTTTTTTGCCGCCGTGTACGTTACCCCATTAACTTCTTCTTCCCCGGTTATGACATTTACCGTTCTTTTTGGAGATGGGGGATTTGGTGGCTCTTGCATGTTTTTTATGTAAGATTGTTTTCCCTTCTCACTAAACAGATCAGTGAGATGGCCTTGCTTCAGTAAGTATTCAACTTCTCCCTATAAGATCCTGCAATCTGCTATTTTATGGCAATGATCATTGTGAAACTTGCACCATAATTCCGAATTCCTTTTGCTAGGATCTGACCTCATTTCTTTTGGCCATCATACCTTGTCGCCCATTCCTCTCAAAACAACCACCAATTTGGTAGCACTGACATTGAAACTGTAATCTCCTATTTTTGCTTCAGACTTTGAATCATTGCCTCGTGTGTCCTGTTCCCTTTTGAATCGGGAAGTAGAACTCGTCTCTTTTCTCTTGATCTTGAATTGAACTGTGCATTTTCTTGTAAGACCGGGAATCTCGCCCTGCAGGTCCCATGTAGGGCTCGTACCTATTCTTACCGGACCTTCTCTCTGATTCCGAACATCTAGATCCTTGCCTTTCTTCTACCTTTGGCTGAGACACCGTGTCTTCTTCTATTCGCAACTTCGTTCTGTATCGATTGTATACATCGTTCCAAGTAGTTGTAGGAAACTCCCGCAAATTCTCTTTCAACCTTCTCGTGGCTTCTAAACTTTTCTCATTAAAATTACTTGTAAATGCCATAGTTTCCAAGTTATCAGGTACTCGTGCCATCATCATTCTCTCACGTTGGAGCCTATCTACAAACTCCCTGAGCAATTCTGTACTTCCCTATTTAAATTTGAAGATATCTTCCATCCTTCTTTCTTTTGTTGGCCCCCGAATGTGCTTTTATAAATGTATTTGCATGCTTAGCAAAAGATTCAATAAAGTTTTCAGGTTAGAGTGAGTACCATGTTAACGCCCCCTTCGTGAGAGTTTCGCCAAGCTTCTTGACCAGGAGTGATTCAATTTCCTGTTTGGTTAAATCATTGCCTTTTACCCCTATGGTGAATGTAGTAACGTGATCCCATGGGTCGGATGTCCCATCATATTTAGGGATATCGGGCATTTTAAACTTTTTGAGAATTGGCAAAGGTGTTGCACTTGCCTTCAAGGGCTATTGTGAATATTTGTGAATATCCACACCCTTGATTACTGGAGGCACGCTAGGTATTCGCTCTATACGCTTGTTTTGCTCCTTGATCTATTTCTGCAAAGTTAGTACTAAACTTTGTAAATTGGAATTATTCGGTGTACCTGATCCCCCATCTCTGGACTCATTTGGTATTTCTCCACTTCCAAAATTGTCAAACCCTGAATGCGGATTTTCCAAGGTGGTATTTACTGGTTGTGGAGTTTGTGCAGCATTGGGAAATTCACTCGCAAAATCTCAACAATGTTTCATTCACATGTTGTACAATCAACTGCTTCAAAGTATCTTGCTAAATGGTTTATTCACGCCCTTGTTGCCCATCAGTACAAGAAGCAGACCTTTCAGGTAAACTTTCTTCTAAATGCTGTGGAGTAGCTGTGGGTGTGTGATGTGGTGGAGTTTCACCTTGTTGATTCACCTGATCAATTTTGTTAGCAGTAGACATATTTTGTTGCTAAAAATAAAATTTAGAAAGTGAACAGATTATCAAATTTTCAAATCAAAACAACCACGTAGGAGCTTGAAGTTGTAATATTATTTGTCCACTAGCCTGACAGAAAAGTTTACATCGGAGCAAACATGAGTCCGAAAACAAAAGGCAAGTTAATTGAATTCTTACGTGCTAATGCAGACTGCTTTGCTTGGTCGTATTTAGATATGATAGGTATACCATCAGAGGTAATGACCCACAAGCTGAATGCGGGCCCGTTACACCCGCTTGTCAAACAGAAGTATAGGAAGCAAGGAGCATTTAAAAACAAGTAATCCAGGTGAGGTACAAAAACTTCTAAAAATTGGTTCAATACGAGAGTAAATGGTTAGCTAATACTATTGTGGTTCCAAAGAATAATGGAAAGTGGCGAATTTGTGTAGATTATACTGATTTAAATAAGGATTTCCCTAAAGATTCATTTCCTTTACCACATATAGATCAGTTAATTGATTCAACCCGGGTCGTGAACTTTTAAGATTTTTAGATGTCTATTCTGGTTATAATCAAATAAAAATGGACCATCTAGGTGAGGAAAAGACCTCGTTTATCACAGACAGGGTAACTTATTGTTACAAAGTCATGCCATTTGTCTTCAAAAATGCTGGAGCAACATATCAGAGATTGGTGACTAAAATTTTTCAAGAGAACTTGGAAAAAACCATGAAGGTCGACATAGATGATATATTGGTCAAGTCAACACAGGCAGAGGATAATTTCCAACATTTGACTGAAACCTTCAAAATTCTCCGCAAGTACAACATGAAGTTGAACCCGGAAAAATGCACCTTTGGCGTTGCTTCAGGTAAATTTTTGGATTTTCTTTTTTCTAACAATGGCAGTGAAGTAAATCCCGCATAGATTAAAGCAATTGAGGAAATACTTGATGTACTCACAAGCAAGAAAGAAGTATAGAGATTAACATGTAGAGTAACAGCTCTGGGAAGGTTTATATCCAAATCTCCGGAAAAGTGTTTTAAGTTCCTTTCAGTATTGAAAAAGCAAAACCAGTTTGAATGGACTAACGGATGATAACAAGCTCTGAAGGATTTAAAGTCATACTTGTCAAAATCGCCGTTGTTAGCAAAGCCAAGAGATGGGGAAGGATTGCTCATTTACCTTGTTGTGTCAAAAATGGCTGTAAGCTCGGTACTGGTATGTGAAGACAAAGTTAATCAATCTCCAATCTATTACGTTAGTAAATCTTTATTAGATGCTGAGACACAATATCCCCACTTAGAGAAACTTGCATAATCTTTAATTATGGCATAAGGAAGTTACGACCTTACTTTCAATGTCATCCCATATCTGTTATAACTGCTTTTCTGTCACACCTCTTTTCTACCCCAAAAGATATATATTTTATGGATTATTGTGGGTTAAAGTATTTTTCCAAATAAAGTGGCATTTTTAAATAGGAATTATTTTATTACTCGGAGTTGCCACTTGGAAATAATTTTTGGGTGTTTCAAGTCACCTTTTATTTGAATCTTTATTCAAAGGAAGATTTGATTCTTTTATTATTTGGTCTGCAAAAATAAAGTTCGGGTAAGGAGTTTTGTTGACCTAAGAGAAGGTATAAGGCATTCTCCGAGTCCTGTGGTTCTAGCACAACCGCTTTAATTGACTAAAAGTGGCTTGAATTAATTTTGGACAAACTATGTTTTGTTGATTTCCATAGTTTACCTATCCGCTTTTAATTATAAAAATTATTAAAGAAATTTGAACAATATTAAATTTTCCTAACCGCACCATCCAAATGAATGTGAGACCGAGATGAATTTTATTAATTTTGTCATAACCGCACTATGCAAGCGAAGTCGCACTCATGACAAGGATAATTAGTATGTTATTACTTTTGGAAAAATTACTACATCAAAGAAATTAATTTTGAAAATTATTAAATGTCAACTATCGCGCTACACAAGCGAATTCGCGCTTTTGGCAACGGATTAATCAAATTAAATTTAACAAAAACTATTGAATATGATATGAGATTATTAAATTAATTTAATGAATGTTAAACATCACTCTATCCAAGCAAGTTCGTAAAGAAAAAAGAAAAGGGGTAAACCGCGCCTACTAGTTGCCTAGCGCTTAAATTAAAATAAGAGCGATCTAAGTTATCAATTTAAATTATTTAAAAGAGGTTGTTACCATTAAAATTAATTGACAAACCTTGCTTTTAATCAATTGGGTCAGCTTTCTTTATATATTCAAAATGGTCTAGTAACTTATTAAAAGAAGAAAAAGAAATGGGCCAACAGTGAATTTAAACGGACATGGGCTAAATTCATGTACTTTCAAAGGCATTGGGCCCATTATTTTTCCTTCCTATATCATATATGAAACTTTATTACCAAATATATGCATAGTATCTAAATTACCCGCCTAGTCCATATTTTTCCAACAATTTATGTACCATTCATTTATTAGGTATTAAAAGGGCAGAATATTCCCTAAAAAATGCGCTAAAAATCAGGAAAGAATCTTGGGATTGATTGATTCTATATTAAATTCAATTTTTGAAACGGAAAGGAGATTTTTCATCTGCGTATTTTTCTCTTAAACTACAATTCAAAAATTAAAAAAAATACGAACAACTTCAAAAAGTACGAACAGATTCAACTACGAACAGCTTCAACAAACTAAATTCAAATTGTAGAATTCAAATCTTCGAGATTCAACAACTCAAAATTGCTATATTCTGTTCTTCGTTGTTTTCAGAAATCAAATTGGCAATCATATATCTGTTCTTCGTCTTTTTTTTCTCTCAATCTAGAAATCCAAAAAAATGAAAAAATTTAGAATGATATGGGGGTTCGTGTGTATATGGAGACCAAAAAGGAGAATAAAAACTTAGGTTCATATCCGTTACGTATAAGTGTACGAGATTTCAATATGGAATTGGCAATCACCAACGATAACACAAGTGCAGGTTTGTATAGTTCGAAATTGCATAGAATTATGGTTTTACGGTATTATCTACAAAATTACTACATTTATACGACAAAATGAACTACAATCTATGATTAGAAATTGTTGATTTTCAAAAATGTTAGTCTTTTAAATAAAAACTACAAATCTAATGTTTAGAACAAAATCTAGTCAAATAAAATATAAATCAGTTTAATTATGTACGAAGCAGTATTGTTTTCACAAATTTCTACAAATTGCAACAGTTATAGTACAATTTAACTACAATGTCTGACATCCTAAAATGGATGACTACAAAATTTTCACTATATCTACAAATTATCTATAATTGAAATGGGAATTGGGATATTAAAATTCAATGTATCCAGTTTGTAGATATTTTGTAGATTATTTGTATTCTGATTGTAGATGCATTATTTTCTGTTTTCACAAATCCAAAACGACTAAACTTCTACAAAATCTTCTGCAAAAAACAGTCTACAATTTATCTACAATTATAAATTGTAGAAAATCACAACTACAAATAATCTACAAAATTAAGACAGTTGTTTGCCGCCTGGTGTAGCACTTCCTCCAGCATCTACATCGTGCATTTGCTTTGTTCTCATCTCGACACGGATTTGTCTAGGAGATGAACTGTGAGTAGAAGTTTTCATTGCATGTGTAGATTTTACTTGTTTTTATGGTGATTTTGGTGTTAAAACACCCAAATCGAAAGAGGGGATATTACCTACTATAGATTTTTTAGGTATTTTTTTGGGAGATTTGATGTTCTTCATGGTCTAACTTCAACTTTTTTTGGACTCTTTTTCGAACCTTTCTTGTTCTTCATTGATGAACTTCAACTAAATTAAAAATGTGGATAGAAATTTGTTTAAAGGGTTTGTTGAATTTTGTTTGAATTTAGAGGGAAATTGGGTGGTTTCAGAAGAAGGGCAATGGTAAAAAGAACGTGGGAGGGTAAAAAGAACGTGGGGGTACGGGGATGAGGGGTTAGGAGAGAGAAAGTGAGGGATTAGTACTGGGAAAAAAACGGAAATGCTTTAATTAAGGAGTAGAAAATATCTCATTAATTATAACCTTAATTAGATATGGTAATTTGGTATACTAAATTTAATTTACTCAAACCTTAAACATTGAGGGTAATAAGGTTTCCTATATGGTATAGGAATGTAAAAATCTCTAGTTATTATGAAGCTGGCTCTAGTATAATTCCAATTTTTGGCCAAAATAATTTGCACACTAAACGCCCATACCAGACCATCACCCCAAAAGTACGAAACCTCTTGTCTAACTACGTACTACCTTTTAACGGTGAAGAAATATCACTCTATGCAAATTAAATTCCCAATATTTGATACCATAATTAAAAGAATTAAGAAATTAACTAACCATGAACAGAAAATTCACCAGAAAGAGGGGAAAAAAAGAACTAACCCTCCTACATATCATTTTAAATGCAAGAACTTTTACTATACTTGTAACGACCCGATCGGCCATTTTGCGTAATTATACCATGTTACCCCATTTTATTGCCTCATACATGTGTGTTTATGATTTTATAACTTGCGAGGTCGGTTAGTTTTGTTTCGAGAAGCTTTCCGCTCGATTTAGACCCTTGATCCTTCACTTAGAAGTTCAAATTAGAAAATATTGACCAAACTTTGACTTTTGTGAAAACGACCCAGAAGTGTATTTTTACAGCTCTAATAGCTTCGTATCATTATTTCGAACTTGGGCGTATGCCCGGAAGTGACTTTGGAAGTGCGTTGGTTAACTTATGTTGATTTGCCAAAATGTGGCAATTTTAAGTTGAAATATTTGACCGTAGTTTGAATTTTATCTATCGAGCTTAGAATTAGAATTTGGGACTTGGAATAGGTCTGTTTTTGGTATTTAGAACTTGCCTGCATAATTTCTTGTCGTTTGGAGTTGATTTGAGAAGATTCGGACGCTTAGTTGTAATTTTAGAGATTCTTGAACTTTACTTTGAAATTCATGCATTTTAGATGTTATTTTTGTGTTTTGATCCCGTGAGCGAGTTCGTATGATATTTTTTTTAGACTTATATGGATATTTGGTTTGGAGCCCCGAGGGCTCGGATGAGTTTCAGACATGTTCCAGAATGGTTTGGACTAAAAATGGCAAAATATGGTGTCTGGTGCTCTGGTGTCAGCAATGCAAATACCAGGGTCGCATTTGCGACGGTAACAGAAAAGGGGCAGTTGTCGCAAATGCGACTTCCCCTTCGCTTTTGCCAAGGCAACAAAAATTGGACAGTGTTCGCAATTGCGAACATTTGTTCCAGCTTCGCAATTGCAAAGACTTTCTCACAAATGCGATGATGCATAAGGCTGTCAGGGTTAGCTAATGCAAGCCCTGGTCCACAATTGTGAGTGTTCACAAATGCGAACCCTGTCTCGCAAATGCGAAATCTATAGCTGGTTAAAGGGTTGGGAGACAGGATTTTTAAACTTATTCTCTCATTTTTGAACCCTAGACTCGGTAGAAGGCGATTTAGAGAGGGTATTTTTACCTACAAACCTTGGGTAAGTGATTCTAATCCATTTCTAATCATATTCCATCAACATATGAATCAAAGTGAATTTGTGAAACTTTATCAAGTTTTTGAAAAATAAGAAATTGGGTTTTGAGAGTCGAATTGGACTCGAATTTTGAAACTAATCATATATATGAACTCGTGGGGTCATGGGTAGACAGAATCTACAATTGGACCTAGGTTTTGACCGGGCAGGTCCCAGGTTGACTTTTGTTGACATTTTGGAAAACTATAAAGATCTTAGCTTGATCTATTGCAATTGAATTCCCTAGCATTGTTTGATGATATCAAGTCAATTTTGGTTTGATTTGAGCCATGTGGAGGCGGATTTTAAGGGAAAAGCTATTTTCGAGTGTTGAATTGGCCTAGTTAAGGTAAGTGTCATGCCTAATTTCGTGTGGGGGAACTACCCATTGGAATTGGTATTGTTTGACTCAATTGTGCTAAGTAAAATTCGTGTATGCAAGGTGACGAGCAGATACACGGGTTGAACATGGTATTAGACCGGTTAGGTTTATTTAGTCTATTTTCATGCTTTAATTGAAATGTCATATCCTGTTCTAAATTCTCCTAGTCAATCTATTCTTACTTGTGTTAGTCTATCCTTACGTGCCTTAAATAATTTCGTTAACACTTTTTCTACCTCATAATTGATGAATCGATCTCATGCTTTAGTTGAACTTGTTTCCTCTCTTAATGCTAAATGCTATCTCTTTCATTTTTTATTATCATTAATTGAAATAATTGTTCATGTTACCTATTTCATTGTTGATTACCATTATTTAATGTCATTGTTCATGTTACCTCTTTCATTGTTCATTTCCATTACTTGATGTCATTGTTACACGTTATTTCTTCCATTGTGGGTTATTCTTATTTAACATTGTGATTATACATTGGTCCTCATTGTTGAGTTATTGGCGTTGAATTTCTGAGAGTCGTTATCACGTTGAGGAGAAATCGTTATTTTTGAAACATCTTCCTTTAGAGCATTTTACATTCATTATTATTGTTGATATTCTTGTAACCTTTGTGGTGAAGCCATGGGCTATTATTGTGGGAACATTGATATTGTTAATTCTTTGCAAATTGTGGTATATGGGCACTTGTGGTGCGAGTTATTATTGTAATGTGATATTGACGTGCTTGCGGCGGTAGATTGATATGCATGCGACGGTGTAAGGTAGGATTTATGTGTGTGTTGCTTGTAGGGGAACTACGTGAAGCCACACGACGTCATAAGGTAGGCTAACGTGCGTGTAGCTATTTCGGGAAAACTATTTTCGAAACATATTTAAAATGTAAGGCTCACGCGGCGGTATAAGAAAAAACTATGATTGAAATTGAGAAATGTGAATACGAGGCTGTACCTCGGCTGTGATTCTTGATTATACGAGGCGGTACCTCGGTTATGATTTCATTATAAATGAGGTGGTACCTCGGTGTGATTCTTGGTGTTTATTTCATGTTGCAAAGAGTTTTGGTGGGAACATTTCTTGTTGTTTCACTCTTTATTGTTCTAGCAGTTGTTGTCCGTATATGATCATTGTAGTTTTGTTTAGTTGCTTCTTTTATGCTATCTCCTTGTTTAATATATGGTATTAGTTCATGTTATTATCCTTTTTTGTATCAGTTATTTCTCCACTTTCCACTATATATCCGTATTACATTTTTATACTACTTATTTATATCCTAGTAGGTGTCTTGACTTGGCCTCGTCATTACTCTACTGAGGTTAGGCTTGATATTTATCGGGTACCATTGTGGTGTACTCATACTAAGCTTCGGCACATTCTTGTGCAGATCTAGGTACGTCTGCCCGTGCTGGATGCTAGAGTTGATTGAGTTGCTGCTTGGGAGATTTCAAGGTATACCCGTTCCACGTCTGCAGGCCTAGAAGTCACCTTCCCTTTTATTCTGTTTACTGTTGTAGTTCTTTCAGATAGTGATGTAGTAGTTATCCTAGTGTTACTCTATAGAGTTTATGACTCAGCTCCACCAGTTTTGGGGAGCGTGTTGTTGAGATTATGTTTTGTAGCGGAAGGTTATATCAGTTATTCAACTTTGTTTTAGTATTTTGATAGTTGTTTCTGCCAAGTTATTGTTAATTGTTAGGCTTTCCTAGTCATAGAGACTAGGTGCCATTACGACATCCTATGTAGGAAAATTTGGGGTCCTGACAAGTTGGTATGAGAGCTCTAGGTTCATAGGTGTTACGAGTCATAAGTAGGTTTAGTAGAGTCTTGTGGATCGGTACGGAGACATCTGTACTTATCTTCGAGAGGCTACAAAATTGTTAGGAAAACTTCATTTCTTTGATTCCTTATCGTGCAAATTAGTTGACTTTGAAAAACTGAATCTTTGACTTTTTATTATCTCACAGATGGTGAGGACACACACTGCTAGATCCGAGGATCAGACACTCGCGTCCCCTACTAGAGCCGCAAGAGGCCAGGGCCGAGGCAGAGGCTGAGGAGGGACACATGGTGCGGCCAGAGCACCTGCCCGAGCTGTGATAGAGGAGTGGCAGTAGATCTAATTGAGGGACAAGCACTCGAGGCGCCTATTGCCACCCCAGAACTTCAGGAGACCCTCGCATAGTTCTTGAGCATGTTAGGTACCTTAGCTCAGACGGGGTTGATTCCACTTGAACCAACCACATCTCAGGCTGGGGGAGGAGCACAGACTCCTGCAGCCTGTACCCTAAAGCAGCGGGTCCAGGTTGATCAAGTTCCAGAGGTTATAGTGGTATAGCCGGTTGCTCCGGCTCAGCCCGTGGTTAGGGCAGCAACATTTGAGGAGGAGCATCTTAGGCTCGAGAGGTTCAAGAAGTACCACCCTCCTACTTTTAGTCGTTTGGCTTCAGAGGATGCATATGGTCTTCTTGAGGAGTTCTACAATATTCTCTGCACTATGGGTATTGTGGAGACCAGTGGGGTTGCTTTTACTACCTTCCCGCTGTCTGGAGCGGCATATAAGTGATGGCCAGTATACGAGAAGGGTAGCCAGCTGAGACAGATTCACTTACATAGACTCGGTTTTCAGAGTTATTCTTGAGAGAGTTTGTCCCTTAGACTCATCGGGATACATGGAGTTGCGGAGTTTGAGTAGTTGTGCCAGGGTACTATGACAATGTCGGAGTATGCTGTCCGATTCAATGACTTGTCCATAGATGCACCTGCCTTGATTTCTACAGTCAGAGAGCGATTCCGTCGATTTATCAAGGGGCACAACTATAGTATTAGATTAAGCATGTCTAGAGATTTAGAGACATATACTCCATATCAGCAGGTGGTTGAGATTACCCGGAGGTTGGAGGGTATGCGGGGCCATGAGAGAGATGATAGGGAGGCGAAGAGGCCTCGTGGTACGGGAGGATTTAGTGGTGGTCAGGCTGCAGCTACAGCTCGTCATGGTAGAGGCTATGTGAGCCGTCCAATTCATTTAGCACTTGTGGCTTCTAGTGGTCCTCCTGTTGTTCCGAGGTCTCAAGTTTCACACTTTGTTTAGCTACTTTTTGGTGCACCTCCTGTACGGGGTGCCTTTAACGGTCAGTCCACCCGTATTGGCCCAAGAACATGTGAAGTTTTGAAGAATGACAAATGAACTCAGTCATGGACCGGGTCCATCTTGTGAATCACAATAATGATCAACCTACACATGTGAGATGCACGTGAAGGAGATAAGTCCTACTGATCAAGCAGCAATATCTCCTGATCTGATAGAAAATGTTGCATATTGGATAAGGGGAGAAAGTCTCCTTATATGAAGAGAACACAATCCGGATAAAGATAGTGTTGGAGTTTGAGATCTTCAAGGACTCAACTACGATAGAAGATCAGCAATTGAGTCTCAATCTCATTTAGGCAAATAAGCCTTGGAGACCAGTTTCAACATCCGAAATTCATTGCCAGGCCTGCTTTCGACATATGAACACCGTATCAATCACCACACGTTGTACCAGAACATGACTGCACACCCTTGCTGAATTCACACCATGCACCTCATCATTCACAAGACCATAATAACACTCTCTGATCATAATAGCTGATATTTCCCGAATCTGATGCTCACATTGCACCCCATGACGTATATAAGTCCTATTCCAACTCTCGCAATGCCGCCACGATGGAAGGGTTGTGTAGAAATTCATAACCAACTGTCGAATCAACGATTCACAAGGTCTATACCCTGCCAAGAACCATCACCTCTTTCTGAACCAAATAATGGCCTCTACTCTTTAATATACTTCACATATTCAGATTGCACCGATCCTAAGTCCAATGATCGCGTCTCACCCAGTAAGAGCTGCTCAGGCAATAGCCACCCCCGGACATGGTCAAAGTCTCATATGATACCACAACGTACCAATAGGCTACCAGTTCGAACGCGATACAATAGGAAAATGAACTCTAAAAAGGAAATCCAATTATCCCGCTCGCGAATCATACATGCGATGCGGTCAACATAATTAAACAGACACCCCGCTCGCGAATCATGCATGCGACACAGACACAAAGCTAATATAAGTTCCTCTCAGGAAAGGAGGAAACAAAACACATAAAACACACACGGGGAACTGCACTCAACATCATACTGTTGCGGCGCGCAACCCGATCCAAATAGCATACCCATGGCGGCGTGCCACCCGGTCCACACATAAAATTCACATAAGGAGGTACACACCGAGCTAGAATGCTCATTACAACAAGATATTGAATATCGGTCACAAGCACGCCATGTGCGTAATACCATCCCTGGGGAGACATATAGTGCCATAAGCTACCAACTCAAGCACAACTGAGGTGCGATATACGATCTAAATTCTCAAGAGCCATTTTGCTCATATAACACCATCTCTACGCGGAACCTCAACACATAAGCAATTTCCCAAGCAGTCTCACAACTCACATGGCGCAATATATCATTACTTTAAATAACTGATGACGAAATAACACTCTGACTGCTCTTCCACAAGGAGCGCCTTACTGAAATGAACACATCTGGCCTGATATAAAGCCCATATTCGCATTTAAACCCCTCCGCGGACTTCAAGCTGGTTCTGATCGCACTGAACTAGGCTAATGACCTTTCAAAGGTCCATAAATACTCCCGTTTCCTCATAGCACACAAGAACAACCATCATAACCGGAGTAATCCTCCACAGTCCGCAACCCAATAAATCGAGTGCCCTCCAGGAATCCATTCTCAAATTAGCGATATCACCATAATCTTCCTACTTGGTTTAACTCTTCAACCAATCAAGTGACTACATGCCAAACTTATACAACCTTCTCGTGGAACACGCTCCCACGACCTTCCGTAACAGATAACAAGTCGGTATATCCATACCACCGGCTACACTAACGCTGAAAATCGATCAAGAGTCCATAATCAGGATGCAAGGCCTCTTCCACAAAACACCGGTCTCGGGTGTCACTGAAGACAATGTCAGCCTACTCTAAACATTCAAATCCCTTTCATGCTCATCCGAGCTCGTGACATCCATGCCAACATCGAACTGAAATCTTGATCCTCACTTCAATTTCCATGCCCCTCACTGCACCCAACACGCCAATATACGATAGAACACGATCTTCATCATAACTCCGTAACCCCTAATGGATTAACACTTCATCATATAAAACCTTGCACTTAACTCACTTCAGGAGAACCATAGCAACACACAGGTAAATTCTCATAACCATAGAATATACAAATCTCTAAGTAGTGGTCTAAGCCACCATAGCCCTTCCGGGATCCGCATACGCATGACAGGCCATAACAGTGGAATACTTCTGAATAACATCAATTACGGCGATCGACAAGCCTCACACGTACCGCCACAAATCACCTGCATAACTTGATCGCGCTGAAGGAACTGATCACTGCCATCAATATGCCAATTCAACTATGCCTAATCAATCTATCTTCTTCCAATTTATCCTTGATTGCCTTAGAAATAATAATAACTCCATCTAATACATGGCATACTCTATCTGCACTCATCCCGAGTGACCTTGAATCACGAGACCGTGCTGTCCCAAATCCCACGAACCATTTCATACCTTCCTTGTGCGCATTCGCATCTCGACTGGCAGATCTATTCTGATAATTCCTCTACGAATCCGAAGTCCTTTTTCTTCTTTTCTACTAAATGCTACACTGCAAGTCAAAACATCATAGAACATTCTGAGCCTATTATCATGAGTTGCTTCACAAGCCCGATTCCTAGACACATTGCGGGCTTAAATCCTTAGGCACCGCATTTTTAACCTTTGAGTTTACTAGGACCGCTGTTGAGAGCCACCCGCTCTGACTTGGCCCCGAATATAATCAATTCCATAAGTCTTCTAACACATGAATACCCCCTCGACGAAGCACCCGGCAGAATCGCTTTCCTGGAAATCCACATCCATACAAGGCATGAATCCTGAATTCTTCCCCAAGTTTGAACATGAGCCAATAAGGCCAACCATAGTACACCTTTGACAATTCCTTTGCTCAATTTACCACTTATGTTCTTTTCCTGCAGCTGAAATGACCCATCAATATGCTAATAATCAGAAACCTCGCAAGTAGTTAACCAGGCAATCCTTAATCATAGGCGGTGGGACTCTCCAACTTAGCCTGAAGCCATTATAACACAAATTTTGGAATTCACCAGGATCCTTTATCTCTTGTTGACATAACCTTGCGCAATCAACCGCCAAAATTCTCGGTATCTTTCTGTAAAACCCTCTTGTTATTCTCTGAATCATCAACCACGCTCACACGACCGATCTCTTTGCTGTATAGCCAATAGAACCCTTTGCAGAAGCTTCGCCAACCATGCGACCGCCGTCCTGCTCACTGGAGATATCCCGCTTGTGGAATCTACGTGTCGACGTTTTCCAACACTGCTACATGGGGTGCAGTCACCATGACATTAATGGCCCCTCCTGAGTCCAAGCTCACTCTCTAGCTGTACAAGTCCATTCACCCTTCGTGGACATCAATTAGTTGCGCGACAACATCCCTTCAACTCAAAGTTAGGTTGTATCCTCCTTCATGTCAAGTAGCTCCTTTCCGTTATATCAAATCTCCTGCCGCATAATAGTCCATACTTCAAATTAATCTGTAGGCCAAAATGACCAATCACTAAAATTTCCCAAATCACTCCAAACTCTCCCACTTTGGCGAAACACACCCCTTTAGTCGACTACTCGACCTTTGCTTCTTATACCTGGCCTTCTAGAAATTTTAACCACCGCCTGACACTCCCCACATGTCCTTCCTTATCCTCTGCTGCTCTGTTGTTGCCTTAATTAGAATCTATCTTTGGGCATTTGAACCCACAATTGTTGCTAACCCTAAACCCCTCCGAAGGTCATCTTTCTCGAACCGTCAAAATTAGAAACACTGATTCAATCCTAAACCACCGCACCCTGCGATACCTGATAGCCGCATCTCCAATACTATTTCACGATATCTTGCCCCAAAGGCGAATTGTAGAAGACCATAACACCGGCGAACTTAGTACATTCAATTAGGAGAACGACACCCTATCATAAAAGAAAGCTCCACCACGCTCGCAAATACCAAGTCTCATTACTCCACCAGCCCACATCTGACCATTCTTAGGCCGATTGCCTTTCCCTTATCAGGAATAAAATACTGAATCTCTAGATTATGCACTGAGTAAACCTCCCTTCAAGTCATTCGCTGCCCCGACACGTAGGCAAACGTCCTACCGTCATATCAATACTGCGGAACAATCGTTTATGGCATCATGGCAACTTGTGCCTAGCCTTAGAGCTCTTAGAAGGACCACTACTGAGCTGAAACGACAGAATATCCTTCCACAAGGCGACGATAATAGCTCAGACAACTATGCAGGGACAAACACCCCGCACTACATCGGTAGTACCATAAAAATTCTTCAATTCTCGATTTATAACAAGCGGTTCGCGTCGCGTAAGATTGAGTAGGAAGGAAACAAGGGCATAAGCCTCAAGGAATCAAATCGCACGATAAGGAATCAAGAAGGGAAGTACTCCTAACAGTCCTACAGCCTCCTGAGGATAAGCACAGACGTCGCCGTACCGATCCGCGGGACTCTACTAGACTTGCTCATGGCTCGTGAGACCCTAGGAACCTAGTGCTCTGACACCATTTTGTCACGACCCAAAATCTACTAAGGGTCGTGATGGCGCCGGACTTCATTGTCAGGCAAGCCAACAACAAATAACTAGTAACTTCTCGTTATAAATATTTTCTGAAATCACTTCTTTTATACTTTAAACAATACATGATAAATTCCACTAAATAAATGATGAAACATTTAACAATTTTAAATTTCTGAATAAACCCATAGACATCCCCAGAACCCGGTGTCACAAGTGCATGAGCTATTTCTAGGAAACAATATAATACAACATCCGTCCGGAATACAAATTGGACAGAAAGAAATTTCAATACACTGAAAGAGACTATACTAGCTGCGGTCGCCTCGAGTACTGCAACTCACCTAGTCCCAATATCATCCATGCTGCTACGCCCAGTAGACCACTAGAAGTACATGTGCATGTGCAACAAAAATGCACAGCAAGTGTAGTATGAGTACGGAAACAACGTGTACTCAGTAAGTATCCCGCCTAATCTCGAAGAAGTAGAGACGAGATGGCAACTTCGACACTTACTAAAGGTCCAGTAATAGTATTATTAATGCAATAACTCACGGATTTATTAAGAACAATAGTAGGTTCAAATGAGTCCCTAAACAGGTGAAAGTTCCTTTTTATTTAAAGTCTTCGGATTCGTAATCCATTCATTAACAACTATCTCAAGTCGGGAGAGTAGATAGCAATGTCAATAAATCTCAAGGCAAGCAATACAAGCATGCGCAACTCATGCCGAGGTCGTACGGCCCGATCCAACATTAATGTAAAATGTGCACTGTCGAGGGTCGAGCGGCCCAAACCATAGATGCATCTATTACCCCGCTCACGAATCACCCATGCGACGCGGTCAAATTTAAAACAATCACCCTGCTCGCGTATCATACATGCGACGCAGGTACACACAGAAATACATGGTCAAACAGCAAATTAAGAGTTTATCGGGGAACATTTATCCAACTAAAAGCCAAATTCTCTTTTAACAATTTGAGAAATGAGGTTTAATCCTTTTTACAAATTCATTTACCAATTCGATAGGATTTAAACAATTCATTCTGTCAATAACATTACAAGTATTCCAAGTACAGCATGCTTTTGGGTCCTAAACTACCCGAACAATAACATAATAGTAGCTACGCACGGACTCTCGTCACCTCGTGTGTACGTAGCCCCCACAAATAGGAGCACATAACCAATTTATTCACCAATGGGGACAATTCTCTCTTACAAGGTTAGAAAGGAGACTCACCTCGCTCCAATGCGTACTTCCAATACCAAGAACGAGCTCAAACTCTCAATTTGGAGCCGAACGATCCAGAACTAAATAAACGAGGTAAGAACTAGTCAATACAGGCGTACAAGATCATATTCTAGCTATTTAAGCAATTTCCCAACCTTAAACACAATTTTCCTAAGATCCGACCCCGGGCCCACGTGCCCGGATTCCTAAATTTTTCGAAGGAAGTTGTTCTTTATAACCTAAGGATCAAGAATATACAATTTCTACTTCATTCTACAAAAAATTTCGTGGTTGAACCTTGTTTTTAACAAAACCCTAGGTTTTACTCTATCCTCATGATTTTCACAAATTTTTATGTGTTAATCTACCCAAAACTCAAGTATTAAACTCACATTAATTAGAAATAACTTACCTCACAAATGCTAGGCGGAATCACCCCTCCAAGAGCTCCAAAATCGACCAAGAACTGAGTGAAAATGAACAAAAATAGCCTAGAGCCCGAATAAATGAAGGCCACTGCCTCCTGCGATTTCCGCATGTGCGGTCTTGGGCCGCACCTGCGTTTAGCGCTTCTGCGGAAAGAAGAACGCTTCTGCGGTCTGGGCCGCTTCTGCGGACAGGCCCACCGCTTCTGTGGATTTAGGGCCACATCTGCGGTCTTGGGCTGCCTGGCCTTGGGCCGCTTCTGCGTTAGATGGACCGCTTCTGCGGTCTCGCACCTGCGGTCCACCAACCGCAGGTGCGGTTATGACAGAAGCAGCAGCTTCAGCACTTCTCAAAATTCCATTTTCGATCCGTTAATCACCCGGAATCCACCCGAGGCCCCCGGGACCCCAACCAATCATACCAACCAGTCCCAAAACACATTACGGACTTGCTCGAGGCCTCAAATCCTATCAAACAATGCTAAAACCACGAATCGACCTCCAATCCAAGCTTTATGAACTTTAGAATTTCAAACTTCTACTTTTGATGTTTAACCTATCAAATCACGTCCGATTGACTTCAAATTTTGCACCCAAGTCATATTCGACATTACGAACCTACTCCAACTTCCGGAATCGGATTCCGACCCCGATATAAAAAAGTCCACTTCCGGTCAAACTTCTCAAAAACCTTCAAATTTCTATATTTAGCCAAATGACTCCAAAATGACCCACGGACCTCCGAATTCACTTCCGATCGTGCTCCCAAGTCTAAAATCACCATACGGAGCTACTCCCTAACTCGGAATCCCAAACGGACATCGATAACACTGAAATGCACTTCAACCCAAACTTATAAAATTTTTACCCAAAATGCTAACTTCCACAATAGGCGCCAAAATGCTCCCGGATCATCCAAAACCCGGACGGAAAATACCCCCAAGTCCAAAATCATCATACAAACCTGCTGGAACCTTCGAATCCTGATTCCAAGGTTGTTTACTCAAAAATTCGATCTTAGCTAATTCTTTCAACTTAAAGCTTCTGAAATGAGAATTTCCTCTCCAGGTCAACTCCGAACTTCCCGAAATTTAATTTCGACCACGCGTACAAGTCATAATGCCTGAATTGAAGCTGCTCATGGCCTCGAAATGTTGAACGGCGTGCTAGAGCTCAAACGACTGGTCGGGTCGTTACAATGGGAGAAACTAGGAATCTTTAATCTACCCTCAACTATGACACACCATTGGCTCATACACATTAGAAGTATGACTCCCAAATTACAATCCTCCCACATGGAATGGTCTGATCTCCTCCCTTTTTCAATTTGTGGAATATGGATCAATCGAAACTACAATAACACTAACAATACCAATCTACACCCTTCCTTAAAGGCTATTTATAACCATGCTCTAGAATACCACCTCATGACTTCCAGAAACACTCCCCTTCAGGCCAGAAAAACAATATTGGTTAAATGGCATGCACCACCAAAAGGTTGGACTAAACTTAATATAGATGGTGCTTGCAACAAAACAGAAAGTGGTAAAAGAGGAGTATTCAGAAGCTGTATGGGAAATTGGATTTTAGGTTTCCATATACTGTAATGCTCTATTTCCTTTACATATTGAATTGCAGGCGCTCCAAAAATGGCTACTGTTGGCTTCAAAGTTTGATCTATACCCATTGAAAGTGGAAACAGACTCAAATAAAGTAATCAACGCAATAAATAACTAGCTAATTTGATCTGCTCTTGTAGGTCATTAATGCACCAAAAGAGGGGCCTTCTACTACAACATAACTTCAGGGAAGGGAACACAGTAGCTGATGCACTAGCCAAGGAAGCAAAAAACAAAAAAACCAACCATTATAATCCTAGAAGAACAAAAGTGTTTGCTGATCCGCCAAATTTTGTACAACATCTGCAATCCAATTACATGAGCGGGGAAAGCAACTCGTCAATAAAACTATCTACCTCTCTATGTAATATGTTTAGGTCACTAGGGAATCAAAACATTATCTGTGACAATAGTTGTTTGTCTGAAGGGATACATAGCCCCAATGTCACTATGGCATGTAATATGTAAACTCTATCTACTACGTAATATATAAATCCTTTTTACTACTCAAAAAAAGCGACAATTATCAATAAGATTTCTTCTTCCTTAATCTCTTAATATTTTGTTTGCATTATTTGCATTTCATTTATATTAGAAAAGTGAAGTAAAATTGATTAATAAAACCCAAATTATTTTTTTAATTGCTTTTACCACAAAGAATATTCTTTGGTTAAACAATAATGCGGATGTTGTTCTTTGTGATGCCTAAAATAGGGATAATATAAACAGTCGCCCCCAAATCATTCTATCTAAGCAAATCATAATCAGCAGAGTTGAATCTTCCTCCTATGTGAAGGGTCATTATTTTCGATTTTGTAAGAGGAGTTTATAACAGTCTTGTGTGATTTAACGAGAAAAGAAGATCAACCTCAACCCTTCCACCAATATCCATAATTGATCTCTTATACTGAGGACGACCTATGAGATGGTTTGGACCGGTTCTCACACACATTATTATACGAACAGTCTTCTTCAATTAAGGCCCCACCCTTTGCACTGACCCCATCTAATTGCTTTATTTTCATTTCATTTTTACTTCTATAATTTCTTATAGTTTCGGTAAAATGCTTGTAAATCCCCAAGAGATAACTCCATGATGAATTTAAAAAAGAAACTTAGAGGACTTCAAACACGTCTACAAAAAGTTTATAATGCAAAATCAAACTTCCACAATTTTTCATTTCAATTTCAACTAAAATATTTTGGAAACACCTAGCTAATTATCCCAACAAGAAAATTATATATTCAATGTTTACCACTTCTATAAAGGCATTAAAGTCAAGAGGCTAAACTCCAACTTCCTTTAATAGATCTACAATTACACAGGTAATTCCGGTAGCATTCTGGACCACATGATAGGCTGCACACTAAGCCCAATAGGAAGGGAGCCCGGTCAAGACCGCAAAAATCGCATAGGGCGTCCTATTTGGTCCTTTTTAACCTGTAGCTGCTTTATTTTTATGTTTGCACCCGTACCCGTTTTTTTAAAAGCCTTTTAAAAAGACTATTTTGCCCTTCTTTATTAAAAGACTACTTTCTCTCCAAGTATACGCCAGTCCTCTACTGTCTCTGTCTCTCTCTCTCCCGTTATTCGCGTTTTTTGATTTGTTCTTCTTTGAAATCAAATGGTTTTTATTGTTGTTTTTGATTTTTCAACTGTTTGTTCCTCAATAACATTAAGTATAATCACAGGTACATTGCATTAACTTTCTGGGTTTTATTTTAGTATTAATTTTTACGATTTAATTTCTTATTCTGGTTTTGATAGTCATGTATTTATGATAAAATAGTTTCCTAGGGTTTATTTTGATAAGTACAAAAGTTTTACTTTTACGATTCTGTTTTTAGATTTTTTGAACGTGCTTTTGTGTTTTCGATGAAAATTCTATAAATTCTTTAGTGATTTTTGGAGATGTCAAAATTTTTTAAAATTTTGAGAGTTAAATAGATGATACTATTAAAGTGTGAAGTTTATAATACTTCAATGATACCTTAATTCTAGGAGCTGAAGATTTATTTCGTGTTTTGTGTTTTTTGTTATATTTTTTATGAACTTCAGCATTATTTTGGAGTTGAATTTGTGTTTTATTTTTTGTAAAAACTACAACATATTTTTAATTTGTAACTGGTGAATGTCTGCATTCTAGGAGCTGACATTTTGTTTTGTATTTGCTGAACTTCAGCATTTATGAGCTGAAGTTTTTGTTTTATATTTCGTACCGCTAGGGATGCTTAACGCCACTTCGCCAACTGGCGTTACCTGCGCTGAACTTCAGCCTTCTTAGAGTTGAAGTTTTAACTGATTTTTTTGATAATGTTCTGACTTTATTTTTTGTATCTTTTACTTTTTTTTAACAGATGGCATCTACAAACTCCAAATCACCTACAAATCCTAAAGCAGCTAAAGCACGTAAAGCAGCTAAAGCACCTAAAGCACCTTAAAGAACGTATAATATCCACAAGTCCTTCCGTCCCTGTTTCTCCACCTACAAAACTAGGGGATACATATTATGATTTTGGGGATTGGTTTAACTGTCGTGGTTACTGGAAGGGGAACCACGATTTGAAGAGTTTAATTGCAAGTTTCTTGACTCCTGCACAACAGGATAAGCTTAATAATGGTACATTTCGATATATTATGGCTATGGAGAATTTTAAATGCAGCATGAAGTTGGTTCATTGTTTGTCTCTTTCTCGAATATTCACCAATGATCGAGACTCCATTAGTTTCAAAATTTTTGGCCATGATGTATCCTTCACTCTTGAAGACTTCCACATTATGTGCGGTTTGCGGATCACAACACATAATGTTGAAAAACCAATTAAACGAGAGAGCAAGATTTTGAAGCGCTATTTTGGGAAGTCTAATGGTGTGATCTTGAAGGACATTCGAGATTTTATGACCCAGAATGAAATTCAAAAGGATGATGTGAATTTCAAACACGTATGCGAGAGTGATGAAGATGCTGTAAAGCTTATGGAAATTCTTGTTGTGGAGTCTATTTTGTTTGAAAAAAAAGAATGAATCATCTGTGTTGGAGGAGTATGCAAATATTGTTGAAGATGATAAGGCTTGTGCTGAATATCCTTGGGGTAATATGTGCTACGAGAAGCTCATTACCTCACTGAAACATGCATTGGACAAGCAGTATCATTCAACTGAGTATACTGTTGGTGGATTTCCATTTCCGTTATGTGCTTGGTTCTATGAGCGCTTCCCAGATATTCGGGAGAGGTTTTTAAGAGAGAACGAGTACCTTGATACCCCTCAGGTTCCCAGTATGTTACATTATGTATGTATGGGAGAGCCTAAATTTAAAGAACTTTATGAGGATTACTTCAGTAATCATGATGTAAGTTACTATTTTATTTTTGTCTTTGTGTTAATATGTTGACGTATTAGTTTTATTTTATTTTCATAATATAATTTTTTGTATTAAATAGAGATATCGCACGTTTAGGGTATTGGATATCATTCCTACAGAAGAGGAATTGAATTCAATGCCTTTAATTGGACAATTACCATGCAGCCGAATTCGTTCAAAGGTACTTAATGCGGTTCCTTCAACTGGTGAATCACCACGTAGTCGGAGTCGATCAAAAGAAGCCAATCGAACTCCTGTAATTGGCGAATCACCTTGTACCCAGAGTCGTTCTAACCGTTCTACAACGACGTTTGACAATGAATTAGTCAACACAATATGTTCTGTAAGTTTTGAGCTAAAGTTTTTGGTTGTGGTTTTGTAAATTACAACATGTTTTAGCTGAAGTTTTGTCCTGTTTGTGATGAACTTCAGCATTATAATAGCTGAAGTTGTGTTCTGTATTTGGTGAACTTCAGCATTCTTTTATACCTGAAGTTTTGTTCTGTATCTCTATACTAGAGGGTAACGATGGAGGTTCAAAGGCATGCAGAAAAAGAAAGAAGCATGATCATCAAAGAAGTTGTTGAGCGGTTTCAACGGGATGAGCTATCTGCTATTGTGGATGCGGTTTTTGGAAATGTCAAGGTAAGCTAATTTATAGAGAATTCTTTTTTTCTGCTAATGTTATTCAGATTAATCATTGTTAGTAATTTTTTTCTAGGAATATTTTGATGAGAAGCTTGAAAAGTTGTTTAAGATTGTCAACAAATCAAATGGAATGGACGATGGCAATTTTGATTAGATGAACTATCAAAAATATGATAGGATGAAGGACTCTTTCGAACATCTATCGAATATTAATGTGTCACGACCCGAATTGCCTACCGTCGGGACCGTTATGACGCCTAACATTGAACCCACTAGGCAAGCCAACATTTATTGATTATTCACCCTTTTTACCTTTATATTTAACAATTTACCAGATTAAAGCAAGTATACAGCGGAATTAGAAGTGCGGAAGAATAGAATTTAACATTTAAGCTAATACCAATACGAATCCATAATAATAAACCACCCAGAACTGATGTCACAATCTCACAGACTATCTAAGAAAACTACAAATAGGGTCTGAACAAAGAAAATACATGTCTGTCTCTGAAATGGAAAAGAACAGAAATAAACAAGATAGGAAGGGGACGCCAAGGCCTGCAGACGCCTGCAGGACTACCTCGGGGCTCCGATGGACTGAAGGTAGCAACCCCTAGCTAAGGTCTGTATGCTCCAGTACCGGGATCTGCCCAAAAGAGTGCAGAGTGTAGCATCAGTACAACCGACCCCATGTACTGAGTAAGTGTCGAGCCTAACCTCGGCGAAGTAGTGATGAGGCTAGGACATAACAACAACATAACCAGCAGTGAAACAATATCTAACAGAATAACAGTAATAGAAGCTAAACAGAGATTAACGGGAAGGCGCAACATGCTATAGGGGATAACAACATAAGGAAACACAGAGATAACGGAATGAAACAATTAAGGCGCTTGAACCAATAGCAACAAGAAATCACAACAAGTAGGAAATGAATGCACGACATCACCCTTCGTGCTTTTACTCTCAATCCTCACTATGCATTCAATAAAGAAAATGTGCACGGCATCACCCTTCGTACTTTATCACTCTTTCCTCACCATATGCATAAGTATGAATGTGCACGGCATCACCCTTTGTGCTTTATCATTCTTTCCTCACCCAAATAATAGCAACAATCAATATCCTGGCAGGGGAATCAACATTAAGAATATATACATCCCGGCAAGGGAATCAACAATAAGAATTAAATACGTCCCGGCAAGGGAATCAACAATAAGAATTAATTACGTCCCGGCAAGGGAATCAACTATAACCAATCTTTTTCCAAAAATTAACTTCACAATTGAACCTCAACTAGAGCCAATGCTCAACAAATAGACAAATATTACGAAAAAAGATCATATGTCTTACTCAACACGTGTAACTAACAATTTAGGCCTTTGTAGTACTTATCAAGAATCACAACGATCACAATTTAAGACTCACGGGCATGCTTGACACCAACATATAGATACTCGTCACCACACCTATATGTCGTACACTACACTAGCACAAAGCAAATAAGGCACAACACATATTCCCTTAAGCTAAGGTTAGATCAAACACTTACCTCGATTCCACGGCCACAAATCAAGCCTCAACTATCGCTTTCCCTCTAGAATTCACATCCAATTCACTTGTATATAGTCATAATTAGTTTAATCAGTAAATGCTAAAGAACTCACACCCAATGCTTAATTATAGTTTTCCCAACATTTTCCCCAAAAATTGACCCCGGGCCCGCTTGGTCAAAACTCGAGGTTCGGACCAAAACCCGATTACCCATTCACCCCCGAGCCCGGATATGCAATTGGTTTTGGAATCCGACCTTGATTGAGGTCTAAATCCCCAAATTTTGAAATTCCCAATTTTCTCCCAAAAAACACCCAAATTCCCATGAAAATCCCTAGATTTTGTGATGAAATCTTGTAAAACAATAATGTAGATTGAAAGAAATGAGTTAAAAGTTGTTTACCTATGATTTGGGGAAGAACCTTCCTTTGAAAAATCGTCCAAGAGAGCTTAGGGTTTGAAAGAGTTTGAAAAATGAGGAAAATCCCGTCTAAGTTTCAATTTACCCAGGCGCAGTATCGCATTTGCGATGCCAGGTTCGCAAATGCGAACTCGCAAATGCGGCCAAGGCTTCGCAATTGCGAAGGTTCGCCTGGCCTGCTTTCTTCGCAACTGCGCGCAATTGCGATTACTGTTGGAGTCGCATTTGCGACATGGAGCTTCGCAAATGTGAAGGTCCCCACTGCCCAGTCATCGCAAATGCGATGATTATTCGCAAATGTGAGCTCGCATTTGCGAGCCAGGCATCACAATTGTGAAGCCTGCAGACCTGCAACACACCAGCTGCTACTCCTAAGTTCAAAACACTCTGCGGCCTATCCAAAACTCACCCGAGCCCTCAGGGCTCCAAGACAAACATGCACGCAAGTCCAAAAACATCATACGAACTTGCTCGTGCGATCAAATCGTCAAAATAACATCAACAACTATGAATTTAGCATCAAAATCAATGAAATTCTCAAGAACAACTAAAGTTACTATTTTTACAACTGAGGGTTCAATTTCTATCAAATCAAGCCGGTTTCCTACCAAATTTCATAGATTAGACTTAAACATTATTTTAGACCATTACCGGGCTCCGGAACCAACATACTGGCCCGATACCATCACATTCTAGCATTATTCAATTTCCACACTTCCTATATATTTCAGTTAAACAATTTTCTTCAAAAATTCATTTCTCGGGCTAGGGACCTCGGAATTCAATTCCAGGCATACGCCCAAATTCCATATTTTCCTACGGACCTTCCGGGACCATCAAATCACGGGTCCGGGTCCTTTACCCAAATGTTGACTGCAGTCAACTTAAATTCAATTTTTAAAGGCAAAATTAGCATTTTCTCAAATTTTTCACATAAGGGCTTTCCGAATATACGCTCGAACTGCGCACACAAATCGAGGTGAGACAAAAGGAGGTTTTTAAGGCCTCAGAACACAAAATTGACTTTTAAATCAAGTAATGACCTTTTGGGTCATCACATCCTCCACCTCTAAAACAACCGTTCGTCCTCGAACAAACATAGAAAAGAAATACCTGAGTCGGGGAAAAGATGGGGATATCGGCTTCGCATATTGGAATCGGACTCCCAGGTAGGTGCCTCGGCAAGCTGACCTCTCCACTGCGTACGAACTGAAGGGAAATTCTTCGATCTCAACTGACGAACCTGGCGGTCTAGAATAGCTACCGTCTCCTCCTCATAGGTCAAGTCCTTGTCCAACTGGACAGTGCTGAAGTCTAACATGTGGGACGGATCGCCGTGATACTTCTGAAGCATGGACACATGAAACACTGGATGCACAGCTGATAAACTCGGTGGCAACGCAAGTCTGTAAGCCACCTCTCCCACTCGATCAAGAATCTCAAAAGGCCCAATGAACCTAGGGCTTAAGTTGCCTTTCTTCCCAAATCTCATCACGCCCCTCATGGGTAACACCCGAAGCAACACTCGCTCTCCGACCATGAATGCAACATCACGAACCTTACGGTCAGCACAACTCTTCTGCCTGGACTGAGCTGTACGAAGCCTATCCTGAATGATCTTAACCTTATCCAAGGCATTCTGAACTAAATCTGTACCCAACAACCGAGCCTCTCCCAGCTCAAACCACCCAAACGGCGACCGACATCACCTACCATATAATACCTCATAGGGAGCCATATGAATGCTCGACTGGTAGCTGTTGTTGTAGGCAAACTCTGCTAATGGCAAGAACTGATCCCAAGAACCTCCAAAGTCAAGAACACATGCTCAAAGCATATCCTCCAAAATCTGAATAGTACGGTCGGACTGTCTGTCCGTCTGAGGATGAAATGCTGTGCTCAACTCGACCCGTGTACCCAACTCACGCTGTACTACCCTCCAAAAACGCGAGGTAAACTGCGTACCTCGGTCAGAAATGATAGACACGGGCACACCATCAAGACGAACAATCTTCCGGATATAGAGCTCAGCCAACCGCTCCGAAGAATAGGAAACCGCCATAGGAATGTAATGCGCTGACTTGGTTAGCCTATCCACAATAATCCATACTGCGTCGAACTTCCTCTGAGTCCGTAGGAGTCCAACAACGAAGTCCATGGTGATACGCTCCCACTTCCACTCAGGAATCTCAATCTTCTAAAACAAACCTCTAAGTCTCTGATGCTCGTACTTTACCTTCTGACAATTCAAACACCAAGCTACATACGCAAAAATATCCTTCTTCATTCTCCTCCACCAATAATGCTGTCACAAGTCCTGAATACATTTTAGCGGCGCCCGGATGAATGGAATACCGGGAACTATGGGCCTCCTCTAGAATCAACTCACGATGTCCATCTACATTAGGCACACAAACACGACCCTGCGTCCTCAAAACTCCATCATCTCCGACTGCAACCTGCTTGGAACCTTTGTGCCGCACTGTGTCCCTAAGGACAAGCAAATGAGGATAGTCATACTGCCTATCTCGGATAGGCTCGAATAATGAAGAACGAACGACTGTGTAAGCTAGAACACGGCTGGGCTCAGAAACATCCAACCTCACGAACTGATTGGCTAACGCCTGAACATTTAAAGCAAGCAGTCTCTCACCGACTGGAATATACGCAAGGCTGCCCATACTGGCTGACTTCCTACTCAAAGCATCAGCCACTACATTGGCCTTCCCCGAATGATACAAGATGGTGATATCATAGTCTTTCAACAGCTCCAACCACCTCCTCTGCCTCAAGTTTAGCTCTTTCTGCTTGAACAAGTATTGCAAACTCTTGTGATCAGTGAACACCTCACATGACATGCCATATAAGTAATGCCTCCAAATCTTCAGCGCGTAAACAATGGCTGCTAGCTCCGAATCATGAACTGGATAATTCTTTTCATGAATCTTCAACTGTCGCGAAGCATATGCAATAACCTTGCCATTCTGCATCAACACCGCACCAAGTCCAATACGAGATGCGTCACAATACACTCTATATGGCCCTAAACCGGTGGGTAAAACCAACACGAGCGCCGTAGTCAAAGCTGTCTTGAGCTTCTGAAAGCTCGCCTCACACTCGTCCGACCACCTAAACTGGGCACCCTTCTGGGTCAACCTTGTCATCGGGGCTGCTATAGATTAAAACCCCTCCACAAACCGACGGTAATAACTCGACAAACCATAGAAACTCCGGATCTCTGTAGCTAATGTGGGTCGAGGCTAGTTCTTGACTGCCTCTATCTTCGTCGGATCCACCTGAATACCTTCTGCTGATACAATATGGCCCAAGAATGCAACTGAACTCAACCAAAACTCGCACTTCGAAAACTTGGCATACAACTGACTGTCTCTCATAGTCTGAAGAACGACTCGAAGATGCTGCTCGTGCTCCTCCCGGCTGCGGGAATAGATCAAACTATCGTCAATGAAGACAATCACGGAGGAATCCAAATAAGGCCTGAACACTCGATTCATCAAATCCATGAATGCTACTGGGGCATTTGTCAACCCAAACGACATTACTAAAAACTCATAATTCCCGTACCGAGTGCGAAAAGCTGTCTTAGGGACATCGAATGCCTTAATTCTCAACTGATGGTAGCCAGATCTCAAATCGATCTTTGAAAACACTTTGGCACCCTGAACCTGGTCAAACAAATCATCAATCCTCGACAGTGGATACTTGTTCTTGATGGTGACCTTGTTCAACTCCCGATAATCAATACACATTCTCATCGATCCATCCTTCTTCTTAACAAACAACACCGGTGCACCTCAAGGCGAGACACTCGGCCTAATGAAGCCCTTATCAAGCAAGTCCTGCAACTGTTCTTTTAATTCTTTCAACTCTGGCGGGGCCATACGATATGGCGGAAAAGAAATGGGCTGAGTGCCCGGAGCCAGATCAATGCAAAAGTCGATATCGCTGTCGGGTGGCATCCCCGTCATGTCTGAAGGAAAAACCTCTGGAAACTCACGAACAACGGGCACAGAATCCATAGAAGGAACCTCGGCACTAGAATCGCGAACATACGCCAAATAAGCCAACCATCCCTTATCAAACATACGCCGAGCCTTCACATATGAGATAACCCTGCTGGTAGAATGACCAGGGGTCCCTCTCCACTCCAAACGAGGCAACCCCGATAATGCTAAGGTCATGGTCTTGGCATGACAGTCCAATATAGCATGATAAGGGGATAACCAATCCATCCCCAGAATGACATCGAAATCCACCATGTTGAGAAGTAGGAGATCTATGTGGGTCTCAAGACCCCCAATAACGACCATGCAAGCACGATAAACACAATCTACCACAATAAATCACCCATCGGTGTAGACACATATACAGAAGCACTCAAAGAATCATGAGGCACAACCAGATAAGGGGCAAAATAATATGACACATAAGAATATGTGGACCCTGGATCAACTAGAACTGAGGCATCTCTACTGCAAACTGAAACCGTACCTGTGATAACTGTATCGGAGGCCTCAGCCTCAGGTCTGGCTGGAATAACATAACATCGGGGCTGGGCCCCACCACTCTAAACTACATCCCTAGGACGACCTCCTGCTGGTTGGCCTCCACCTCTAGCTGCCTGGCCTCCACCTCTAACGGTATGACCTCTTCCTCTAACACCTCTACCCCTACCTATGGCTGGCTGAGCGAGCGGTGGAACACCTGGTGCTGGAACACCTGGTGCTGGAACCATAGCACGAGAACCCTAGTGCTGAGAACCACTCGAGACTCGAGGGCAAAACCTAGCAATGTGCCTCGTATCACTACAAGTATTTCAACACATCGGCTGCTGAGACTGCTGACCCTGAAACTGACCTTGACGGCCTGGATAACCACCCTGAAAACTCTGGAGTGGAGGTGCACTGATAGGAGATGGTGGTGCGCTGTAGGGCAACTGATCGGAATATTGCATATGAGAGCCACGACCCCCTGGAGCACTGTGAGAAGCCTAAAGTGCGGACTGAAACGGCCTAGGAGGATGGCCTCTACCAAAAGGCTCCCTGCCTCCAGACGAGGCACCACTAAATCTGCTAGAATGATAGGGCCTCTTATCAGACCCGTGACCGCTCCCCTGAGCTAGAACCATCTCAACCCGCCTGGCCACATTGGTCGCATCCTGGAAAGAAATCTCGCTCCCAGTCTCCTTAGCCATCTGCAGTCTAATAGGCTGAGCGAGTCCCTCAATAAACCTCCTTACCCTCTCTCTCTCGGTGGGGAGTATCAGAAGAGCATGACGATCCAAATCAATAAACTTCATCTTATACTGGGTGACAAACATAAAACCCTCCTAAAAACACTCGAACCGCCTACAGTACTCCTCTCTCTGAGTGACGGGAAGGAACTTCTCGAGAAATAGCTGCGAGAAATGGTCCCAAGTGAGAGCTGGTCACCCAGCTGGTCTGGCCAAACAATAATCTGTCCATCATTTCTTGGCGGAACCTGACAGACGAAAGGCAGCAAAGTCGACCCCATTGGTCTCCACTATCCCTATGTTCTAAAGAATCTCATGACAGCTGTCTAAGTAATCCTGGGGATCCTCTGAAGATGTACCACCATAAGTAGTTGTGAATAGCTTGGTGAACCTGTCCAACCTCCACAAAGCATCGGCAGACATAGCTGTTCCGTTACCGATCTGAGCTACTACACCCGGCTGAACTACTCCAACTAGCTGAGATACTGGAGTCTGAAACTAGGGAGCCATCTGCTCCGGAGTGCGGGTAGCGGGAGTCTGTGCTCCTCCCCCAGCCTGAGAGACGGTTGGTGCTACAAGAAGTAAGCCTGCCTGGATGACACTCTCCATAAGGCCCACTAGACGGACCAGAGCATCCTGGAGTACCGGGGTAGCAATGAACCCCTCTGGGACCTGAGTTGGACCCACTAGAACTGTCTGGGTCGAAACCTCATCATCAAACTCTACCTGAGGCTCCGCCGCTGGTGCTGTTGGTCTGGGCTAAGCTCTGCCCCTGCCTCGGCCTCTAGTACGGCCTCAGCCTCGGCCTCGTCCTCTTCCCCTCGTAAGAGCTGCTGCTGGGGGCTCGGACTGCTCATCGGCTACTGAAGCGGTACGTGTTCTCGCCATTTACGAAAGGACAGAGTAAAAGTTCAATTAGCATTGAGAAACCAAACCGCACGATAGAGATGAATAGAGGTAAAACTGTTCCCAACTCTGTAGCCTCTAGGGATAAGCACAGACGTCTCCGTACCGATCCCTCAGACTCTACCAAGCTCGTCCGTGAATTGTGAGACCTAAGCAACCTAGAGATCTGATACCAACTTGTCACGACCCGAATTGCCCACCGTCGGGACCGTGATGGCGCCTAACATTGAACCCGCTAGACAAGCCAACAGTTATTGATTATTCACCCTTTTTACCTTTATATTTAACAATTTACCAGATTAAAGCAAGTATACAGCGGAAATAGAATTGTGGAAGAACAGAATTTAACATTTAAGCTAATACCAATACAAATCCATAATATTAAACCACCCAGAACTGGTGTCACAATCTCACGGACTATCTAAGAAAACAACAAATAGGGTCTGAATAAAGAAAATACATGTCTATCTCTAAAATAGAAAAGAACAGAAAGAAAAAAGATAGTAACGGGATGCCAAGGCCTGCGGACGCTTGCAGGACTATCTCGGGGCTCCGATGGACTGAAGGTAGCAACCCCTAGCTAAGGTCCGTATGCTCCGGTACCGGGATCTGCCAAAATAGTGTAGAGTGTAGCATCAGTACAACCGACCCCATGTACTGAGTAAGTGTCGAGCCTAACCTCGGTGAAGTAGTGACGAGGCTAGGACACAACAACAACATTGTCACACCTCCTTTTTTACTTACACCCCGCAAAGGGTATTAAGGGAATTTTTTCAATTAAAGGACAATCAAACAGGATTTATTTATTTAATTCAGAGCCACCACTTGGGAGATTTACGGTGTCCCAAGTCACCGGTTTAATCCCGAATCAAGGAAAAATTGACTCTGTTTAACAGTTCGCGAACCAGAAATCCGAGTAAGGAATTTTGTTAACCCGGGAGAAGGAATAAGCCATTCCCGAGTTCCGTGGTTGTAGCACGGTCGCTCAACTGTTATATTAGGCTTAATTATCTGATTTTGATACATTTTGAGCCTATGTGCGAATTTTAACTTTTAACCGCTTTTATTCAATTTTTTTAAAGAATATTGAACGTCGTTTAAAATATGTCTTTGGATAGCGTCACATGAAATGCACCCGCAATTCGGAACACATCTTATTCAACGTTTTAGGATTTGAATTTGGATCACATGAAATGCACACCCGAGTTTAAGGAGGTAAAATTATTAAAGTGCGCGCCTAAAACAACTAACGCGTTATTAACTTTGCGAGGGCCGTGGAAATTTGTTAAACGGCACGCCTCGAATTCTAAATATTTTAAATAAGTAATTAAAGAGGGCCACACAATTTATCATTTTTTGTTTGGCGTGGCGCACCTCAAGCTACTCTAATTTTAAAAGAGAAAATTAGTTGCATTTGAAGGGCCGTAAACAATTTGTATTGTTATAATACGGCGCACCTCCACTACTGATAACTTAGCTAGTTAAGGCTCAAGATGTGACTCTAAAAAAAAAAACTCAAAAGAAAGCAGATTCACAAAGGAAGATCGATTATTTAAAGCAAGGCTTAATAAGTCCCAAACATATTGGTGAATTGAAGTCAGAGAGGGACAGCCCATAGTAACGTGCTAACAGCCCAATGCGAACAAATTGGGCACATTTGAAAACAATTGTTCCATTTGGGCCCAAAGATGAGCCCAAGTTCCTGAAGATATGCTGTTCTTATTTTTGAGTGATGGACTCGACGTCGAAGCCCCGCAACACCAAATACATACCTAAAGTGGGGCAAGCTCATAAAACTAATGCCATGGCTACCAGATAATCCGACTCGAGTTCGAGTCTCAGGCACCACGAGACCCTTTGAATATTGGAAGCACTAAGCTCCACAGAGAGATACAGACCTTAATTAACTACCCTATTCACAGCAAATATGAACCCACCAACTAATCAATAAATTCGAATTGAAATAGGCATGCTCCAATATTATCAGAATTCCAACAAGTAGACCTGAATCACCCTATCACTTAATGTAATTTTCTAATCACAGAACCATAGGTTAAAACCCAAAGCAGACCTGCATTCCTTTCATTAACATATCTAAACATGGAACAACCAAAACCAAAATATACTGAACTTCATGCGTCGAATTCAAACGCTGCATACAATAAACTAACAAAGAAGTGATACACCATACATGTACTAGAATCAAACCCTGTATTCAGCTAGTATAAATTGCTAGATTAGCCTTCACTACATCTAACAAAACCAGCTGATCCAAATGTATCTCATGAGTTCAAAACAGTCTCTAATTAATTACATAACATGACGATCTATATAATCAACAAGGCTAAATATACTATATAGATTCGAATGAACACATAAAGTAAAAGGAATCATTATGGCTTTCATTCTCATTCCCAACTGAGAGCTACATCATAATAGACTTAGAACATGTACCTGGAAAATGGAAAGAAAACAGGGGTGATTGATCAGCAAATACACAGCAGAATCAGCAACAACAGCCAACCAGAATGAACTCAACCCCCAGCAGCCAAGGAATAGACAACAGAATGATTTTTGAACTAAAAAATGAGGTAACACAGCCCGGAAAAAAACTTCAAACAAACAGCTTACCCAGCAAATTTTCAGGAATCAAAACCACTAAAAATCAGTCCCAAATCGATGGAACAGTGAACTTCAACAAAGCTCAGACCAAAAAACCTTTCCAAACTCAAGATCAAACCATCTCAAATTCCCAAAATGAACCAGAATTGTTTTAGAGTAAAAACAACCTAAAAAACTAGAATCAGAATTCAATAGAACAGTGATTTCTTCTTTTGTTTTTCCCAGCCGTCTCTGATTTTTCTGTGTTTTTAGCTCTTTTTTTTATCTTCCCTTGAAAAGAATGAATGATATCTTTTATAGGCCCAGCCATAGGGCTACCCTCAGATTTCGTTTTTACCCCTTTCCCCCTTTTAAATTTTCATTTTTGCCTAGGTGACCCTAAATTTCTGACTTTCTACCCAAGTTAAACAACTAAAAGCCTGAAATTCTCCTAAAACCCCTACTAGAGACTTCTAAAATGAGTTGAAAAGATTCCTCCATGTTAGATTACCTATACTACCCTCCCAGTACCCCTGTTATTACTTCAGAAAACCAATAAAACTCTGGGCCAAAATGGGTCAAAAATCACTATGGGCTAAATTCTTTCAAAACAAACCAACCCACGATTGAAATCTAAAAGGATGACCATAAACCCAAATTGAAAACCAATTCACTGAAGAAGGCAAACCAGAATCAAATAAGGAATGCAATTAAACGGACTGAATTTAACAAATAAAGGCAATCTTAACTAAAAAGACTATACAACCCTAAAAGTTAAAACTAACATGCATGTCAAACAATTGTTAAGAAGCTAGCAGTGAGGCGGAATCAAAGAAAAGAAAAGAAATAGAGGACGGACAGAACAAACGAAAGCAATTAATGAAAAAGAAAAAGAAAATAACAAAGAGACAGGAAATACCCAATATATTTTGGCTAACAAGAAACTGAGCTCGAGTCTTCAAAAGAAACCTCCAATTTTCTGGTCCAATTTGATATTAATCATGTGCTCTTATCAAGAACACATGAATAAAAACGAAATGGACCCAAATTTCAACGGGATTCCGATTTGGAGGGATTTATGATTTTAGGGTTCCTCCTCTGATCTAAGATTCGAACAAACCCAGGGGGATTCGAGGAGAATGGATTAGGGATTTGGGATGAGGGATTCATTGTGGTCAAGGGGTGTTAATTTGGGGGTGATTAGTGGTGGCGCCACCACCTTGAGGCGGTGGAAATGGGGTGGCTGGCTAGGGTTCATGGACTCATCTCTGATGAAAGGTAAATGAGAGACACGATGAGTGGGGGGGGGGGGGGGTATGGTCGTTTAGACAATTTTATACTTAGGCTTCATCAGTTCACAACCGTTGATCTGGAGAAACCTCGACGGCCAAGATTCGTTTTTAACCAAACAGCGTCGCTTTGGGGGTCTGGGGAGACGGATGGGTTTGGGCCTGGTTCAGGGGTGATTGGGGCAGGTTTAGGGGCGTTTGGGCCTGTGGAAAATGCACTGAAGCAGCCCAAACGGATTTCCTTCTCTCTCTTTTTTTCTTTTTTTTTAAAATTCTTTTAATTCCCTTACTCTTTTTTTTCAGAATTAATACAAATCCTAAAATAATTCTAAGAAACTAATTAACTCAAATAAAGTCCCTAAATAATAGATAACTCAATTAATTAGAAACAAATTAAAAGAAAAACTACTTAAAAATAAGAGTTAAAACTAAAATGCAAATTACAGCATTTTTTGTGATTTTTCATTTTTTATAAACAACCAATTTGTTAATTAATCCTAAAATGCAAAGTTAAATCCTAAATGCAAAAATTCAAGATATTTTTGTATTTTTTATGAATTAAAATGCACAGACAAAATGCAAACAATTAACATAAAATGACATAAAAAAAATCCACAAAATTGTAAATACTAAAAGAAATTATTTTGTTTTGAAATTATGGGAGTAATTCATATAGGGCAAAAATCACGTGCTCACAGCTGCCCCTCTTTTCTCGGAAACATGAAGAGTTTTCGTGCAAAGATAAGTGAGCGGATACGAGAAATTTTTGCCCGTTTGAATACTCCGTGTGAAGCATTTTTTGAAAGATTTGACCGTCCTGCTTCTGAGGCTGCCTACATATCCTTGGCTAAAAAGGAATCAGGTCAGTGTAGTTTGGGAAGGTTTGAAAGCTGGGACTACCATGAAGCTATGACTTCACTGTTGTTGCTGCTGCTGCTGCTATTGCTTACTGAACCCCCTTATTACACCATGTCAAAATAAAGAAGCTAGACTAGACTATGATCTATGCTTTACAAAAATCCTATCTATATCTTCAAACTTGCTCTCGTGTTCTTGATGCTTTGTTGACTTGTACTCTTCTGGTGATATCCTTTTGTTGCCGCCTTGAATTGTGATCTGAGATGTTTTGCCCTTTCTCCAGGTGGCTGCCTAACTGCTGACTACACTTTGAGATGTTTCCCTTTCTCCGGATAATGCTTGACCGCTGAACTTGAATGTATTCCCTGCCTTCCAGGTGGGCTCCTGACTTCTGGAACTTGAAATGTATTCCTCTATTCTTCAGGCGGGCTCCTGACTACCAAAACTTGAATGTATTCCTCTGTTCTTCAGGCGGGCTCCTGGCTGCTAAAACTTGAATGTATTCCCTGTCCTCCAGGTGGGCTCCTGCCCTCAACAAAAATGGACAAAACAAAGAAAATTTTCTGCCAAGTTTGGTGGCTGGACACCATATTACAAGATATTAATAAGAATTTGAAAGCTAAAACTTGAATTGTACTCTCTCTGTTCTTCAGGCGGGGTCGTGACTGCTAAAACTTGAAATGTATTCCTCTGTTCTTCAGGCGGGCTCCTGACTGCCAAAACTTGAATGTATTCCTCTGTTCTCCAGGCGGGCTCCTGACTGCTAAACTTGAAATATATACCTCTCTTCTTCAGGTGGGCTCCTGACTGCTAAAACTTGAAATGTATACCTCTATTCTCCAGGCGGGCTCCTGACTACTAAAACTTGAAATGTATACCTCTGTCTAAAATTTGAAATGTATACCTCTGTTCTCCAGGCGGGCTCCTGACTGCTAAAATTTGAAATGTATACCTCTGTTCTCCAGGCGGGCTCCTGACTGCTAAAACTTGAAATGTATTCCTCTGTTCTCCAAGCTGGCTCCTGATTGCTAAAACTTGAAATGTATGCCTTTATTCTCCAGGCGGGCTCCTAACTTCAACAAAACAGATACAACAAAGAAAATCCCTTGCCCCCGTTTGGTGGCTGGGCATCATACTACCAGATATTATTAAGAATTTGAAAACTAAAAATTGAATTTAAATACCTCTGTTCTTCAGGCGGGCTCCTGACTGCTAAAACTTGAATGTATTCCTCTGTTCTCCAGGCGGGCTCCTGACTGCTAAAACTTGAAATGTATACCTCTGTTCTCCAGGCGGGCTCCTGACTGCTAAAACTTGAAATGTATACCTCTGTTCTCCAGGCAGGCTCCTGACTTCAACAAAATAGGCAAAACAAAGAAAAATTTTTGCCCTAGTTTGGTGGCTGGGCACATCGTGAGTGTTAAACTGAATCATTCTACCAACTATTATTAAGAATGTGAAAACTAAGTCCTATTATCCAGGGAGGTCCTGACAACTCTTAATTAAATGACAATTATAGATCTAAGTTGTATCTTCTAAAGGTATTACCTCCGCTAAGTCCTGCTATCTAAGAGGGTCTTAAACTACATCCTATTATCCAGGAAGGTCCTGAAAATCAAAATCAAGTCTTATCTTAAAAAATTAGACTTTTACGACTGAATCATACTACGTTACAACAGAATTTATGCTACATCTTGCTATTTAATGGAAATCATAAAAGTTGGTCCCATTATTCGGGAGGGGGGGGGGGGGGTCCTGACAACTCCTAATTGAATCCTGTCTTAAACCATGCAAACTTTGCAATCAACTTACATTCTTCTATGATTTGTTTTGAAATTTATCTAAGCCCTATTTTTCAGGAAGGTCCTGAGAGTTTACGGTCAAACCTGTTTTGGTGCTTGCTCTTCCCCTACGGAGAGTTCCTCCGAAACAAACGAAATTTTATGCCCCTGTTTCAATCAAAGGAAAATCTTGTCAGTTTAAAATGGTGGTTAGTTGATGGCATTCTTGCTGAAGATGTCTCCACTGCTGTGTTTTGCTTTGACCTGCTTCTCGAACTGGCCCTGAACCGCTTGACTCTCTTACTGACTTTCAAACCCATGACCTTCGATGACCCGAGTGTGCTATACCAAACCATTGTTTTACACCTCTGACCCCTTTATCTGAACCTTTGCATCTCTCACGACGTTACCAAGTCATTCCACCGATGAAACTTCCGGTGACTCCTTGTATCCCACTTTACATCATGCTATCTTTGGTATGTTCTGGCCACACTATGCTTTGCAATTTTGGAAGTTGGTAGTGAGCTTTGAAATCCTTTCTTATTTGCTTTGAACAAAACTGACATTGAAACATCTTAGAGAACAAACCCCAAAAGGAATGGAATGCAATGATCTTGAGAGTTAAGGATAAAGAGAATCCGAAACCAGACAACTTACAAAAAGGAAAGAAAAGGAAAAGAGACTTATCTGAGTGGAACAGCTGGTACCATTGATCATAACATGCATTTCAGACTAATCGGCCCAATCCGTCCAACCAATCAACTTTCAATTGCCATGCTTTGTTGCCCCAGAATTCCATAACCTGATTTCTTCAACCAAGCCCTAACCTTGTTCATCCTGTGGTGTCCTGAACGATTTTCACCCACAGACCTCTCTCATTTGTTCATCTCTCAACTCACTTTCGCCTTAAGGTGCCCGTGAGGGTTTTCACCAATAAGACTCTCTCATTTCTATTTTTTCTCAACCCGCTTTCGCCTTACGGTGCCCGTGAGAGTTTTCACCAATAAGACTCTCTCATTTTTATTATTTTCCTGCTTGGACCAAAGCGTTGCCCTTGAAATGAATCACCTCTATCTTCTCGACTTGGCATTTCACGAAGACTGATCAGAAGGTCTTTCTTTGGACCGTAACGTGGGCTTTTGGATAGGGTTAGAAAGAAAGGATATCAAGGCTCAGAACAATTCAACATGGGTTTAAAAATTATAACTTTCGGAATCAGATTTCTTACAACAACCGCAACTCTGCCCCAGTTTCTTTCTTGGAGACTTTTGGATTCTTGTTTGATAGAACCGAACCGTGAGGCTGCCTATGTATCCTTAAAAGGAATCAGGTCGAACGTAGTTCATGTCATAGAAATTACTTTGTTGTTGTGATTTTTCATTTCTTTTTCTTCTCTTCCTCTTCTTTTCCTTTCTTTCTTCCTTTTCCCTTTTTGTTGTTTTGTTGTTTTTTTTTCTCTCTTTTTTTTCTTTTTCTTTTTCTTTTTCTTCTATTTTTCTCTTCCTTTTTTCTTTTCTTCTTCCTTTTTCCTTCTCTCTCTTTTCATTCTTTTCTTTTCTCTTTTTCCTTGACTTAAATTTCACGCTTGTGTTTCTGATCTTTGCTACTGATTCCGAAAGAGGGGTATGAAAGAAAATAAATAAGGCTCAAAGGGGTAACAAAGAATAAAGTGTTTAGATAGTACAACAAAATGCCTTCGTCATTTCAATCTTCAAAAAATGCCAAGTGCAAGCAAATACAATTAAACCAAAGAAGATCATACATAATATCTCTTGACCGCGTCGGAATTGATGGCCATTTCAATACACTTGCCTTCTATGTCTATTAAATACAAAGCACCATTGGACAACACTCTCATTACGATGAACGATCCCTGCCAATTTGGGGCGAACTTGCCTTTGGCCTCAGCCTGGTGTGGAAGGATACGTCTCAACACTTGCTGAACCACTTCAAACTTCCATGGACGCACCTTCTTATTATATGCTCTTGCCATTCTCTGTTGATACAATTGACCATGACACACTGTTGACAATGTTTTCTCATCGATCAAACTCAATTTCTCCAAGCGGGTTTTGACCCATGCGTCATCATCAATTTCAGCTTCTGCGACGATCCGAAGGGATGGGATTTCAACTTTTCAGAATTAGCTTGGCTTTTAAAACTGGGCTGAAGATTCCTCATGCATGTCATGTCACTAAAACCAGCATTAAAAGACTGTACAAGAAAGAAAAGAAAATAAAATAAAACTATTAGGAATAATAAAAAAGGGAATTGCATTTCATTGAAATCAAAAGATAACGAGGTTTATACATCCAAACGGACGGAACATAGAATCTGACTTACACCCTAGAATAATCCTGATAAACTGAAAGAAAATCAAAGCAAGCTATCAAAACTCCTTCCGGGTAGGGAGGGAAGTAGCTTCCCAATTGCTAAGCTTCACATTCGGCCTGACAAAATGCACCTCTTCATCACCAGAACCTTCCCTAATTTCTACGGTGTTCACTTCATCAAACAGACTTTGAACCTTCTCAAATCAACTCCTCATCAAAGACAACCACAGGCTTTGGAACTGTCGACACCGGATGCTTCACTGCCCTTGACCTGACAAAAGTCCTGAAGAGGTGTGGGATAGGCCTAGAGAGCGGCCATGCTTTCTTTTCCAAATTTGTAGCCTTCTTCACATCATCCCCTGTAGGCTTGAACCCCAGACCAAATGTACCCAGATTTTTACGTAGAGATACTGGCTGCACAATACCTTACAAAGATGCGCCCAGACCTTTACCCGGCACAAAACCATACTTCAACATCTCATTAGCTACCATGCAGATCGAAAGTGATAGCCTCGGCCTTGGAATGCATTTTCCTTCAGGAACCTTTTCGACAGACATCATTTCGGAAGTTTGATAAGCTAAAGGTCCTTGATCATCTCCAGCCTTAATAAATGGAACAGATGAATCTTCATGTAAGGATAAATCCTCTTCCCCACGCACAACTATCTCTTGTTTGTCCCACTCAAATTTCACCATTTGATGTAACGACGATGGCACTGCCTTAGCCACATGTATCCAAGGCCTCCCAATAACAAATTATATGGGGCAACCACATCTAGCACTTGAAATTCCACAATGAAACCAAATGGCCCTATCACTAATTCAAGCGTTATATCTCCAACAGAACCCTTTCCTTTCCCATCAAGACCTCGAACACCTACACTGTTCATGTGGATTCTTTCGGTGCCGATCTTCAACTTTTGCAAAGTGGACAGAGGGCAAATATTTGCACTGGATCCATTATCCACCAACACTCTGGTGACAAAATAGTTTTCGCATTTCACCGTGATACAAAGAGCTCGATTGTGTTCCGTACCCTCTATAGGAAGCTCATCATCTGCAAACGTGGTCCTATTTGCTTCGAAGATCCTGCTAGCAATCTTTTCTAATTGAGTCACTGTGATATTATCAGGAACATGTGCCTCGTTCAGAATCTTGATTATGGCCCTGCGGTGTTCATCCGAATGTGTCAACAAAGATAACAGAGAAATATTAGCTGGAGTTTTCCTTAATTGTTCAATATTGTAATAGTCTTGCACTTTCATCTTTCTCAAGAACTCTTCGGCCTCCTCCCCGGTCACTGATTTCCTTACTGGCATTTGGCTACCCTTGAAGAGCATGGTCTTCCTTAGTTCTTTGGAGGTAAGACATCCTCCGAAATGAGTCGATCCTCCGATCTCAACAAAATTTTCATCCACTTCCTTTCCTTTGTGTGCCATTATTGCTCGTTTGCAGTTCCCCAGGACATCCTTTGTCTCAACCGCTGGCAACTGAATCATCGACTTAATAGCAACAGGGGTAATGGGAGACCCTTTCACAACTACAACAGGCTTGCTCGGCACCCCAAGTACCACCAACTTGGGCTTTTTCCGACTTGCCCCGACACCATTCGAAGACCCTTTTGCAAACATCACACGTTTTCTAGATACTTCATCTTGCTCCACAATCTTAGCGGGTTTTTCAATTTCAATGGGAGGCCCGAAATGAGGAATGCAGCAGTATGGATCTGAGGTCTTGAAAGTTGGTTTTGTACCATAGTCTTGGGCATCAGGAACCTTGAACCAGGTTTCAAAAACGGGAGTAGTTAATGACACGCTTGTATTGGCGGGTGGAGCGTAAAAAGGCTGGGACAAGATGCCAGTGTAGTTGTGGCAAGGGGTAAAGCCTGGGGTATGTTGTGGGGAGAAATTAGCAACATTGGGAATCTGGGATTATGGTGGTAATGGGACGGAAGAAAGATCTTCGATGTAGTTGGTGGGAAATGAGGGTAGAGGGTGCCCACTAATCCAAGCCTGGTACATCTCCGTTATCTGGTGTTTCAACCTTTGGGCCTCTTCTTTCAACTCAAATTCCGATTCGATAACACCTATGTCTGATCCCTCACTAGTCATGGTTGTCTTGCTGTTTGACCTAGCGTACATTGATGGCTCGCCTGAATGCCATAAACTAACCACCTGCCTGTACTCAATACATCAACAAAAACCTTGTTAGCGATTAGGGCTTTAACAGATTGGTAACCGCACCTTTTGGGGAATGAAAGCACCTAAGCAGTTAACCGTTTCTATTATGCATTTTATCGGTTGCATGCGTCATCTCGGCTTTCCCTATTTCCATTTGCAACTTCCCTTTTTCTCTCTCTCTCTCTCTTTTTATTCTTGCCTTCCTCTTCTCTTTGTTTTTATTCTCTCATTTCCCTCTCTTATTTTGCCGTTGCTTCCTTCTCACAGTTTCTTATTTTCGCTCTTTTTCTTTTCTTTTTCTCTCTTGTTTTTCCTCTCTTTTCTTTTCCCTCTTTTTGTCTTTTTTTCTTTTTACCTTTTTTTTATCACTCTTTTCTTTCTCTTGGTTATGGTCGAATCCTATGGAGATTGCCTACGTATCATGACCCCGCATGAATCAGACCGAGCGTAGTTCTGGAGGATAAAAATAAATAATGAAACATTTTGGGATTTTCAAATTTCCATAAAAATAAAATATTTTGATTACAACGACTCATCCTACCGAATTTTTACCATAAAAACCAACAGGATCAAAAAGGAAACTAATAGGAGGAAAATCAAGACTCATTTGGACTAAAAAGGTTGTAACTATTTTTTTCAAAATTTTCATAAAAATATCCGGACTTTGCCAATACGGCCTTTCAGCACCTCGAGGAAGAAGATTTTATGGCTCTGTTCGCTAACCGGCCAAAAATTAAAAAATGACCAAAGGTGGTTGCTCTTGCAAAAACAGCCTTCCGGCGCCCTTTTAGGGACATTCGGCTACTTTTGACAAGAATGGCATCACCTTACTTATTTGCCATAACAATAAAATTTGCTCTTTTTGGGCTAATTTTGCAAAAGGGAAGTTGGACCCGATAAGGATTGCCTACGTATCCCACGCCCTGTGGGAATCAAACTGGCGTAGTTCGGGCAGATTTGACAAAACCAACTATTTTTGAAAACAAAAACCTTTCTTTTCTCTTTCTCAAAAATCCGGTAGAGTTTCAGTACTATTTGTATATTGGTTTTTCAAAACAGGTGACTACCCTCACTTAATCCTGGCGTTGCTATTCTCTTTTCAACTCTCTCCCATTATTTACAAGCTGGTCAACATGCAAGTCCGAAGCAAATAAATGCACAAGTAGCACGTAAGATGCATCAGGATGGTCTTTTCATTTCAGGCCACCTGTCCTAGACGGACCCAACCCCTGTGTTGAGTCCCCTAAGTCAAATGCACATGATGCAAACAAACGTTCCTACTAGGGATCCGGCATGAGGTTTTGTTATTCTAGGTTTAAAACCTGGGTTTATTGTTCTAGACCTGGCTTACCCGAGCGGACAACTCGAGCCGGGAGGGGGGGGGGGCAGCGTACCGGGGATACAGAAGCTCCGCCGGCTTAGCAACTTGTCCGAACCTCGTTCTAAATGGGATAAGACTCTAAATAGAAGAGAAGTCACATGAAGTGCACCTTCTCCATGATGTAGAAGACTCAGAGAGAGGAAGAGTTTCGTAGCAGTTTATATATACAATTCACCAAATATCAAAGCGGTAAAGCATTTAGCACATTTAGCATGAAACATGTAGAAAATCAGATAAAACCAAATATAACAATTATTCTAAGCTCGAATTCTGAACCCTAAACAAAAAATTCTGGGTTCTTTCCCTAGCAGAGTCGCCAGAGCTGTCACACCTCCTTTTTTACTTACACCCCGCAAAGGGTATTAAGGGAGTTTTTCCAATTAAAGGACAATCGAAACGAGATTTATTTATTTAATTCAGAGTCGCCACTTGGGAGATTTATGGTGTCCCAAGTCATCGGTTTAATCCCGAATCGAGGAAAAATTGACTCTGTTTAACAGTCCGCGAACCAGAAATCCGAGTAAGGAATTCTGTTAACCCGGGAGAAGGTATTAGGCATTCCCGAGTTCCGTGGTTCTAGCGCGGTCGCTCAACTGTTATATTAGGCTTAATTATCTGATTTTGATACATTTTGAGCCTATGTGCAAAATTTAGCTTTTAACCGCTTTTATTCAATTTTTAAAGAATATTGAACGTCGTTTAAAACATGTCTTTGGATCGCGTCACATGAAATGCACCTGCAATCCGGAACACATCTTATTCAACGTATTAGGATTTGGATTTGGGTCACATGAAATGCACACCCGAGTTTAAGGAGGTAAAATTATTAAAGTGCGCGCCTAAAACAACTAACGCTTATTAACTATGCGAGGGCCGCGGAAATTTGTTAAACGGCACGCCTCGAATTCTAAATATTTTAAAGAAGTAATTAAAGAGGGCCATGCAATTTGTGATTTTTGTTTGGCGTGGCGCACCTCAAGCTACTCTAATTTTAAAAGAGAAAATTAGTTGCATTTGAAGGGCCGTAAACAATTTGTATTGTTATAATACGGCGCACCTCCAATACTGATAACTTAGCTAGTTAATGCCCAAGATGTGACTAAAAAAACAACCTCAAAAGAAAGCAGATTCACAAAGGAAGATCGATTATTTAATGCAAGGCTTAATCCAGTCCCAAACATATTGGTGAATTGAAGTCAGAGAGGGACAGCCCATCAGTAACGTGCTAACAGCCCAATACGAACAAATTGGGCACATTTGAAAACAATTGTTCCATTTGGGCCGAAGGATGAGCCCAAGTTCCTGAAGATATGTTGTTCTTATTTTTGAGTGAGGGACACGACGTCGAATCCCCGCAACACAAAATAGATACCTAAAGTGGGGCAAGCTCAGAAAACTAACGCCATGGCTACCAGATAATCCGACACGAGTTCGAGTCTCAGGCACCACGAAACCCTTTGAATATTGGAAGCACTAAGCTCCACAGAGAGATACAGACCTTAATCAACTACCCTATTCACAGCAAATAAGAACACACCAACTAATCAATAAATTCGAATTGAAATAGGCATGCTCCAATATTATCAGAATTCCAACAAGTAGACCTGAATCACCCTATCACTTAATGTAATTTTCTAATCACAGAACCATAGGTTAAAACCCAAAGCAGACCTGCATTCCTTTCATTAACATATCTAAACATGGAACAACCAAAACCAAAATATACTGAACTTCATGCGTCGAATTCAAACGCTGCATACAATAAACTACCAAAGAAGTGATACACCATACATGTACTAGAACCAAACCCTGTATTCAGCTAGTATAAATTGCTAGATTAGCCTTCACTACAACTAACAGAACCAGCTGATCCAAATGTATCTCACGAGTTCAAAACAGTCTCTAATTAATTACATAACATGACGATCTATATAATCAACAAGGCTAAATGTATTATATAGATTCGAATGAACATAAAGTAAAAGGAATCAGCATGGCTTTCATTCTCATTCCCAACTGAGAGCTACATCATAATAGACTTAGAACATGTACCTGGAAAATGGAAAGAAAACAGGGGTGATTGATCAGCAAATACATAGCAGAATCAGCAACAACAGCCAACCAGAATGAACTTAACCCCCAGCAGCCAAGGAATAGACAGCAGAATGATTTTTGAACTCAAAAATGAGGTAACACAACCCGAAAAATAACTTCAAACAAACAGCTAACCCAGCAAATTTTCAGGAATCAAAACCACTAAAAATCAGTCCCAAATCGATGGAACAGTGAACTTCAACAAAGCTTAGACCAAAAAACCTTTCCAAACTCAAGATCAAACCATCTCAAATTCCCAAAATGAACCAAAATTGTTTTAGAGTAAAAACAACCTAAAAAACTAGAATCAGAATTCAATAGAATAGTGATTTCTTCTTTTATTTTTCCCAGCCGTCTCTGATTTTTTTTTTTTAGCTCTCTTTTTTATCTTCCCTTGAAAGGCAAGAATGATATCTTTTATAGGCCCGGCCATAGGGCAGCCCTCAGATTTCGTTTTTTACCCCTTGCCCCCTTTCGAATGTCATTTTTGCCTAGGTGACCCTAAATTTCTGACTTTCTACCCAAGTTAAACAACTAAAAGCCTGAAATTCTCCTAAAACCCCTACTAGAGACTTCTAAAATCAGTTGCAAAAGATTCCCCCATGTTAGATTACCTATACTACCCTCCAAGTACCCACGTTATTACTTCAGAAAACCAATAAAACTCTGGGCCAAGATGGGTCAAAAATCACTGTGGGCTGAATTCTTTCGAAACAAACCAACCCACGATTGAAATCTAAAAGGATGACCCTAAACCCAAATTGAAAACCAATTCACTGAAGAAGGCAAACCAGAATCAAATAAGGAATGCAATTAAACGGACTGAATTTAACAAAATAAAGGCCATCTTAATTAAACAGACTATACGACCCTAAAAGCTAAAACTAACATGCATGTCAAACAATTTTTAAGAAGCTAGCAGTGAGGCGAAATCAAAGAAAAGAAAAGAAATAGAGGACGGACAGAACAAACGAAAGCAATTAATGAAAAAGAAAAAGAAAATAATGAAGAGACAGGAAATACCCAACATATTTTGGCCAACAAGAAACTGAGCTCGAGTCTTCAAAGAAACCTCCAATTTTCTGGTCCAATTTGATATTAATCATGCGCTCTTATCAAGAACACATGAATAAAATCGAAATGGACCAAAATTTCAACGGGATTCCGATTTGGAGGGATTTAAGGTTTTAGGGTTCCTCCTCTGATCTAAGATTCGAACAAACCCAGGGGGATTCGAGGAGAATGGATTAGGGATTTGGGATGAGGGGTTCATTGTGGTCAAGGGGTGTTAATTTGGGGGTGATTAGTGGTGGCGCTGCCACCTTGAGGCGGTGGAAATGGGGGCGGCTGGCTAGGGTTCATGGACTCATCTCTGATGAAAGGTAAATGAGAGAGACGATGATGGGGGGGGGGGTATGGTCGATTAGACAATTTTATACTTAGGCTTCATCAGTTCACAACCGTTGATCTGGAGAAACCTCGACGGCCAAGATTCTTTTTTAACCAAACGGCGTCGTTTTGGGGGTCTGGAGAGACGGATGGGTTTGGGCCTGGTTCAGGGGTGATTGGGGCAGGTTTAAGGGCGTTTGGGCCTGTGGAAAATGCACTGAAGCAGCCCAAACGGATTTCCTTCTCTCTCTTTTTTTTTTTTCTTTTTTGTAAATTCTTTTCATTCCCTTACTCTTTTTCTCTTTTTTTTTTCAGAATTATTACAAATCCTAAAATAATTCTAAGAAACTAATTAACTCAAATAAAGTCCCATAGTTAACTCAATTAATTAGAAATAAATTAAAAGAAAAACTACTTAAAAATAAGAGTTAAAACTAAAATGCAAATTACACCATTTTTTGTGATTTTTCATTTTTTATAAACAACCAATTTGTTAATTAATCCTAAAATGCAAAGTTAAATCCTAAATGCAAAAATGCAAGATATTTTTGTATTTTTTATGAATTAAAATGCACAGAAAAAATGTAAACAATTAACATAAAATGCCACAAAAAATCCACAAAATTGTAAATACTAAAAGAAATTATTTTGTTTTAAAATTATGGGAGTAATTCATATAGGACAAAAATCACGTGCTCACAAACATAACCTGCAGTTAAACAATATCTAACAGAATAACAGTAATAGAAGCTAAACAGAGATTAACGGGAAGGGGCAACATGCTATAGGGGATAACAACATAAGGAAACACGGAGATAGCGGAATGAAACAATTAAGGCGCTTGAACCAATAGCAACAAGAAATCACAACAAGTAGGCAATGAGTGCACGACATCACCCTGTGAGCATGTGATTTTTGCCCTACATGAATTACTCCCATAGTTTCAAAACAAAATAATCTCTTTTCATTATTTATTTTAATTTTGTTGATTTTCGCGGCATTTTCTGTTAATTGTTTGCATTTTTGTCTGTGCATTTTAATTATTGAAAATACAAAAATATACATTGCATCTGCATTTAGGACTTAATTTTACATATTCTTAGATTAATTAGTAATTAGGGTTTTACAAAATACCAAAAATCGCAAAAACTAGTTTACTCTTGTTTTTAGTTTTAAATTTTGGAATTTTAGTAGTTCTTTCTTTTATATTTAATTGTT
>NC_031996.1:1695132-1699650 GCF_001879085.1 Nicotiana attenuata | reverse complement strand
TTTTAATTTTGGTTTGATTAGCATTAGAGTTAATTCCAGTTGATTAGTTCTGATACTTGAAATAGCTTAATTAGGCCACTAGTTCGATTTTAGGCTCTTCCTTTAACTGTGGTTAATTTTTGACCAGGGTAAGAGGGGGTTGTTTAACTTGGAATTTTCAGAATTGAAAAGGGTAATCTAGGGAATTCAATTTAGGGAATCACTAGTAACTGAAATTAGAAGTCACTAGAAGCACCTAGAAGGGATTATAATTGATATTTTTGGAATATTAATAGTGTAACTTGGGCAACAAGCCAAGATTCTAGGGACTAAATAGTTTAAAACTGAAAATAAAAGGACTAAAGTGCAAAATAAAACTTGCAAGGGCTGCCCTAGGTGTTGGCCTATAAAAGGCATCATTTCTTGCCTTAGAGGAAGGATTTAAGAGCTAAAAAATACAGAAGAGGAGTCGGTCAAAAGAAGATTGTTTCATCCAATTTGAGCACAAAAAAGCACAAAAATACTGCTGTTCATTGAAAAATCTTTGAATCTTTGAGTGACTAACAAAGAAATGAGTTGAAGTGTGTGTTACATTCAAGTTTGGGTCCATTTTTGGTTGGAATTCAAATCTGAACCTTGTGTGGAGTCATTCGAGTTCAAAACTATTTTCAAGTGATATTCTCCAGCATTGTTTTGATCCAAATCTACTGTTGCTGCTTCTCCTTGGACCCCCTTTTCTCACTTTTGGTTTATAATTGCTGTACCAGGTACACCCATTGTAACCTTGTTGGTTGTGAAGTTAAAATTGGCGAAAATAAATTGATACGAAGATGTTGAAGCATGAAATTCTTTTCAGTTGTTGAACGATCTGTTTTGCTTTGTTTACTGTGGCCCTTTTTATTTAATTTAGGTTTGTAGTTGGTTTGTAACTATTACTTGAAATGATTTGTATGTTAGCCTCTCAGTTCACCCCCCTCCCTTAATTTCCTTAAATTTGAGTGCTCGAATTCACTGAAGAACTGTGCAGCTGTTAATTTCAGTAGTATAACTAGGTTTACAATCCATGTTAGCTGAAGGAATTATCAGATTCTATCATTGATCCAGTATGTATGGATCTGGTATTCCTCTAGTAGTTCAGTCAAGCTGTAATAATTGAGTTCCTGTTGTTCATAAGGCATGGAATCCATCTAGAGTTCAGCGCAAGGTAGTACTAATTCCTTTCAAGTGTTTCGAAGTGTGTTAGCATGCTTACACGTTAGCTTGAATTTAATTGTGGAGTATTGGGAGAGCACAAGAAGTGATTATAGGATTAACCTGTTGGATCGCATAAGTATATCTATATTCTGTGAGTATTAGGTGTTTAAGATGGTTTCCAGCTAATTCAAGATCTATGCATTAGCATTTGGTTTTCATAGTTTAGTTCTTGTGGTCATTTGATTCAAATTACGAAATTCACAAATGGATAATCAGTTGTTAATGTCTTTCTTTAGATTGAATACTTCTTCTATGTAATTGTTTAAATGAGATTCCTTGGCTCCTTTCTTGATCTGGACTTGCTCCGTTGATGTTGGGCTTGCTTCGAGCCCAAGTCGATTCTGGCCTAGCATGGCATCTTCAGCGTTAGTGGAGGTTTCATCTTACGTGCACCTCGTATGTGCTAGGCTCCTTTTGGGCCTGGGATTGAGATAGTAACTGGCCCGTTAATAATTAAGTGGTAGGGTGTGGGCCTTCTAGTTAAGTAGCATGCTTGAGTTAAGAGGGTTGCCTCTTGTTCAAGTGTGGACTTGAACTTGAGGTCCAAAGTCCTTAATCACTTTAATTAATAGCAATCCATATTGTTAACCAATTAGGGCCCTTTTAGAGACATTCCTTACTAAAAACAATAGTTACTTTAGGATTGGCCTTTAAATAAAAAGTGGGACGAGCCTCGCCAAACAAAAATGCATAAATTGCGGGGCCCTCATTAAATGCTTTATTAAAAATATTTTAGAAATTTGGGACGTGCCATTTAGCGAATTTTCATGGCCTCCCACAAAGTTAACAAGACGCTAGCCACTTTAGGCGCGCTTTTTTAATAATTTTACCTTCTTAACTACGGTGTGCATTTCATGCAACCCAAATCCAAATCCCAAAACGTTGAATAAGAGGTGTCAAGGATCCGGGTGCATTTCATATGACGTGATCCAAAAACACGCTCTTAAACGACGTTCACTTTCATAAAAACTAATTAAAAGCGGTTAAACAATTCTAAAATTGCAATAGGATAACATGTATTAAAATCAGACTTTAGCCAAATATAGCAGTTGAGCGACCGTGCTAGAACCACGGAACTCGGGAGTGCCTAACCCCTTCTCCCGGGTTAACAGAATTCCTTACCCGAATTTCTGGTTCGCGACTGTTAAACAGAGTCAAACCCTTTCCTCGATTCGGGATTCAAACCGGTGACTTGGGACACCATAAATCTCCCAAGTGGCGACTCTGAATCTCTTAATAAACGGATCCCGTTTCGATTGTCCTTTAATTAGAAAAACTCCTTTTATTATACCCTTCACGGGGTGTAGTAAGCGAAAAAAAGGAGGTGTGACAGCTCTGGCGACTCTGCTGGGGACAAGAACCCAGAATTTCAGTTCAGGGTTCAAGAATTCGAGCTCAGTTAAATTGTTATTTTTGGCTTTATCTGATTTTCTACATGTTCCATGCTATATGTGCTAAATGTTTTACCGCTTTGATATTTGTTGAATTGTATAAACTGTCGCGAATCCTTTCCTCTTTCTGAGTCTTCTACATCATGGAGAAGGGTGCACTTCGTGTAGCTTCTCTTCTGTTTAGAGTCTTTTCCCATTTAGAACGAGGTTTGGATAAGTTGCAAAGCCGACGGAGCATCTGTATCCCCGGTACGCTGCCTCCCCCTCGGCCCGAGTTGTCCGCTCGGGTAAGCCAGGTCTAGACCAATAAACCTAGGGTTTAAACCTAGAAGAACAAAACCTCATGCCGGATCCCTAGTAGGACGCTTGTCTGAATCATGTGCATTTGACTTAGGGGACTCAACACAGGGGTTGGGTCCGTCTAGGACAGGTGACCTGAAATAATGGACCATCTTGATGCATCTTACGTGCTACTTGCGCATTTATTTGCTCGGCTTTGCATGTTGACCGACTTGTCTAAATGAGTGGATTATGAAAATAAGCAGTGTTGGGACTAAGTGAGGGTAACCGCTAGTTTTGAAAAACCAGTGTCCAAGTAGTGCCGCAATGCTGTCGGATTTTTGAAAAAAAAAGGAAAGAAAAGAAGGAAAGTAGTTTTCTTTAGTTTGTTGTGTTTACCAATGGAAAAGAAAAAAAAAGAGTTTTATTTTCAAATTAGTTTGTTTATTAGCCACTGAAAAAGAAAATATAAAAAATGAATTGTGCTTTCAGAAATAGTGTATTTGCCAATAAAAACAAAAGAGTCCTATTTTAAAAAATAGTTAGGTTTATTTGCCCGGACTACGCTGGTTTGATTCTCACCGGATGTGAGATACGTAGGCAACCATCATCGGGTCCAACCTCCCTTTTTTTCAAAAATAGCCAAAAAATGTCAAAATTTTAATTTTTGTCATAAATAAGTCCGGTGATGCCATCCTTGTCTAAAATAAGCCGAATGTCCCAAAAAGGACGCCGGAAGGCCGTTTTTGCAAGAACAGCCACCCTGAGTCATTTTTTACATGGTTTGCGGGCACAGCCTTAAAATCTTCCTCCCAGAAGTGCTGAAAGGCTGTATTTGCAAATCCAAGGCCTGTTTTCTAAATAAAGAATTTGCACAAATAGCCATTTTTTCAAAATAAGTCATTAAAGTCCCCTAATAAATGTGCAGGATGGATTCAAGTAACATCGAAACCTTCTCAGTCCTGAGCGAGATCCCTTTGAAACTCCATATGTGGTGGCATGATTTGGGAGAGGGAAGCAGAGATACCGTGGTCAAAAGTTTGGGTGGTCTCATCGATTTGTTGAACATCAAACGAAGAAAAGATATTATGAGGCATTGATACCATTCTGGGATCCGACCCGTAATGTATTCCGGTTTTCATATTTTGAACTCACACCTACATTAGAAGATATTGTCGGATACGCCGGTCTCGACGGGAACCTCCGAGGTAGATACCCATTAGCCCCACGACCGGTAACCCTTCATAGGTTCTTGGATTTGTTGAACATCAGCCGGGATATTCAAGACCCGTATCTAGCGGAAGGGTGTTGTACATTGCATTTCTTATATCACCGGTATGGTAACCCCAAAGGTTTCGAGGAACCCAACACAGGATTGACACATGCTGGAAATAAAGACAAATGGGAAGCCCGACGGGGATTAGCCTTCATGGTAGCCTTTTTGGGAGTGGTAATTTGTCCAAGAAAGGACGGTCACATAGACCTTGGCCTGGTAGGGATGCTAGATGTTGCCATGAAAAAACCTACTAGCACAGTAGTTCCCCTGATTGTAGCAGAAATGTACCGAGCTTTGACCAAATGTCGGGAAGGGGAGAAATTCTTTCAAGGTTGCAAT
>NC_031996.1:1691790-1694097 GCF_001879085.1 Nicotiana attenuata | reverse complement strand
GCAAAGCTTAACAATTGGGAAGCAACTCCCCTTCCTACTCGGAGGGAGTCTTGGTAGTTAGTTTTGATTTCCTTTCAGTTTAATCTGGATTATTTCCAAGGTTGTAATTCGGATGCTATGTTTCGTCCGTTTGGATGAGTTAAACCTTGTTATCTTAAATATTAATGAAATGCAATTTCCCTCTTTTTCATTCCTGATAGTTTTCATTTTGTCTTTCTTTTCTTTCTTGTGCAGTCCCTTTTATGCTGTTTTCAGTGATGTGTCATTCATGAGGAGTCTTCAGCCCAGTCTTAAAGGCCAATCTAACTCAGACATAATAATACAAGAAATTGAATGTGATGACGCAATAGAATATGATGATGAGGAAGCTTTTGAGGAAATCAGTAAAGAATTAAGCCATTTTGAAGAAAAACCTGAACCCAATCTGAATGACACCGAGGCAATCAATTTAGGGGATCAGGAAAATGTGCGGGAAACGAAAATAAGTGTCCATTTGGAACCACAGCTCAGAGAAGAGATAATTAAAGCACTTTTTGAGTATAAAGATGTGTTTGCATGGTCATATGACGACATTCCAGGTTTAAGCACTGATCTGGTGGTCCACAAATTGCCCATTGACCCAGCATGCCCTCCTGTCAAGCAGAAGCTAAGGAAATTCAAAACAGACATTAGTGTGAAAATCAAAGAAGAGGTCACCAAACAGTTTGAGGCAAAGGTCATCCGGGTCACGCGGTATCCCACTTGGTTAGCCAATGTTGTGCCTGTGCCAAAGAAGGATGGAAAGACCAGAGTGTGCGTAGATTACCGTGATCTCAATAAGGCGAGTCCAAAAGACAACTTCCCACTACCAAACATCCACATATTGATTGACAATTGTGCCAAAAATGAGATTGGTTCTTTTGTGGATTGTTATGTGGGCTATCATCAGATTTTGATGGATGAGGAGGATGCGGAAAAGACGGCATTCATCACGCCTTGGGGAACGTATTGTTATAGGGTCATGCCATTTGGGTTAAAGAACACAGGGGAAACGTATATGAGGGCAATGACCACCATGTTCCATGACATGATACATCGGGAAATTGAGGTCTATGTAGACGACGTAATCATAAAGTCGAGGAAACAATGTGACCATGTCCAGGACTTGAGGAAATTCTTCCAGAGACTCCGCAGGTACAACCTCAAACTTAATCCAGCAAAGTGTGCATTTGGAGTTCCATCTGGGAAGTTATTGGGATTCGTGGTAAGTCGGCGCGGTATTGAGTTGGTCCCATCCAAGATCAAAGCCATTCAGGAGCTACCGCTGCCAAGGAACAAGAAAGAGGTGATGAGTTTGCTTGGCAGGTTGAATTACATCAGCAGGTTCATTGCCCAGCTTACAACGACTTGCGAGCCCATCTTTAAGCTGCTAAAGAAAGATGATGCGGTTAGATGGACGGATGAATGTCAAGCAGCATTTGACAAGATTAAGGAGTATTTGGCTAGTCCACCTGTGTTGGTCCCGCCGGAGCCGGGAAGACCCTTGATCCTTTATTTGACCGTGCTGGATAATTCTTTTGGTTGTGTACTGGGGCAGCATGACATCACAGGAAGGAAAGAGCAGGCGATTTACTACCTCGGCAAGAAATTCACATCATATGAGGTAAAGTACACTCAACTTGAGAGGACGTGTTGTGCCTTAACTTGGGTAGCGCAGAAGTTGAAACATTACTTGTCAGCATATACCACCTATCTTATCTCTCGGTTGGACCCGTTGAAGTACATTTTTCAGAAGCCCATGCCCACAGGGAGGTTGGCGAAATGGCAAATCTTGCTTACGGAGTTCGATATTGTCTACGTGACCCGGACTGCACTGAAAGCACAAGCGCTGGCTGATCATTTGGCCGAGAATCCAGTTGATGATGAATATGAACCTTTGAAAACATATTTCCCCGACGAGGAGATAATGCATGTTAAAGAATTAGAACAAGTCGAGAAGCCAGGATGGAAACTGTTCTTTGATGGAGCTGCCAACGCCAAGGGTGTCGGGATAGGAGCAGTATGGATTTCTGAGACAGGGCAACACTACCCTGTCACTGCTCAACTTCGTTTTTATTGCACCAATAACATGGCTGAATACGAGGCGTGTATCTTGGGTTTGAGACTGGCTATAGACATGGGTGTCCAGGAAATCTTGGTCATGGGTGACTCGGATCTTCTGGTACACTAGATTTAGGGTGAATGGGAAACACGAGATTTGAAGCTTATACCATACTGGCAGTGTCTGCATGAACTTTGTCAACGGTTTCAATCAATAGACTTCAGGCA
>NC_031996.1:1683620-1689481 GCF_001879085.1 Nicotiana attenuata | reverse complement strand
GCATGAGTAGCATAATTTAGCACAAATGTATCCTAAAGAACATAGGTTGTCTAAGATAGGATTTAATTAGTGGTGATCAGGACCCTCCTGAATAATGGGACACGGTTCTAAGATCTCCTTAGGTAACAAGATACTGTTGTAGGATAGTATAATTTAGCCATAGAATTGGCACACCTAATAAGACTTGAATTTTGATTTTCAGGACCCTCCTGGATAATGGGACGTAGTTTTAAGGCCTGCTTAGGTAACAAAATACAGTGGAAGCCGTACCTTCAGTAGATATGGCATAGGTTAACACTGTCTTTTAATTAGTAGTTGTCAGGACCCGCCTGGATAATGGAAAGTAGTTTAAGACCTTTTAAGACAACAAATGTAGTGGGAGTAATACCTTTAAGAGATATAGCTTAGGCTCGTAATTGTTAGGAGTTATCAGGACCTTCTGGATAGTAGGATTTGGCTTTCTCATTCTTGGTAGAATAATTCAGTTTAATACTCACATCTGTACCCAGTCACCAAATTGGGGCAGAAATTTTCTTTGTTGTTTATTTTGTTGTAGTCAGGAGCCCACCTGGAGAACAAGGGAATACTTTTCAAGTTCAGCAATCAGGAGCCCACCTGGAGAACAAGGGAATACTTTTCAAGTTTCAGCAGTCAGGAGCCCACCTGGAGAACAAGGGAATACTTTTGAAGTTCAGCAATCAGGAGCCCACCTGGAGAACAAGGGAAGTGCAATTCAATTTTAGCTTTTAATTTTTAATATTTGATAACATATTGTACCCAGTTACCGGACTGGGGCAGAAAATTTTCTTTGTTGTTTATTTTGTTGCAGTCAGGAGCCCACCTGGAGAACAAGGGAATACTTTTCAAGTTCAGCAAGCAGGAGCCCGCCTGGAAAACAAGGGAATACTTTTCAAGCTTCAGTAGTCAGGCGCCCACCTGGAGAACAAGGGAAGTACAATTCAAATTTTAGCTTCTAATTTTTAATATTTGATAACGTGCTGTACCCAGTTACCAAACTGGGGCAAAAAATTTTCTTTGTTGTTTATTTTGTTGAAGTCAGGAGCCCGCCTGGAGAACAGAGGCATACGTTTCAAGTTTCAGCAGTCAGGGAGCCCGCCTGGAGAACAAGGGAAGTACAATTCCAATTTTAGCTTTTAATATTCGATAACATGCTGTACCCAGTCACCAAACTGGGGCAGAAAATTTTCTTTGTTTGTTTATTTTGTTGCAGTCAGGAGCCCACCTGGAGAACAAGGGAATACTTTTCAAGTTCAGCAATCAGGAGCCCACCTGGAGAACAAGGGAATACTTTTCAAGCTTCAGCAGTCAGGCGCCCACCTGGAGAACAAGGGAAGTGCAATTCAAATTTTAGCTTTTAATTTTTAATATTTGATAACATGCTGTACCCAGTTACCAAACTGGGGCAGAAAATTTTCTTTGTTGTTTATTTTGTTGCAGTCAGGAGCCCACCTGGAGAACAAGGGAATACTTTTCAAGTTCAGCAATCAGGAGCCCACCTGGAGAACAAGGGAATACTTTTCAAGTTTCAGCAGTCAGGAGCCCACCTGGAGAACAAGGGAGTACTTTTCAAGCTTCAGTAGTCAGGCGCCCACCTGGAGAACAAGGGAAGTACAATTCAAATTTTAGCTTCTAATTTTAATATTTGATAACGTGTTGTACCCAGTTACCAAACTGGGGCAGAAAATTTTCTTTGATGTTTATTTTGTTGAAGTCAGGAGCCCGCCTGGAGAACAGAGGCATACGTTTCAAGTTTCAGCAGTCAGGAGCCCGCCTGGAGAACAGAGGCATACATTTCAAGTTTCAGCAGTCAGGAGCCCGCCTGGAGAACAGAGGTATTACAATTCAAGTTTCAGCAGTCAGGAGCCCGCCTGGAGAACAGAGGTATTACAAATCAATTTTTAGTTCTCAAATGCTTGTTAATGTCTTGTAATATGATGCCCAGTCACCAAACTGGGGCAAGAGATTTTCTTTGTTTTTGTCTATTTTGTTGAAGTCAGGAGCCCGCCTGGAAAACAGAGGCATACATTTCAAGTTTCAGCAATCAGGAGCCCGCCTGAAGAACAGAGGAATACCGTTCAGTACAGCAATCAGGAACCCACCTGGAGAGCAGGGAATACGTTCGAGTTCAGCGGTCAAGCATCACCCGGAGAAAGGAAAACATCTTGAAGTGTAGTCAGCAGTCAGGCAGCCACCTGGAGAAAGGGCAAAACATCTCAGATCACAATTCAAGGCAGCAACAAAAGGATGTCGCCGGGAGATTACAAGACAACAAGGCAACAAGAAATACAAGATCAAGTTTGAAGACATAGATAGGTTTTGTAATTCATAGACCATAGTTTAGTCTAGCTTCTTTTTATTTTGACACGGTGTAATAAGGAGGTTCAGTAAGTAGGAGCAGCAGCAACAACAGTGAAACCACAGCTCCCGGTAGTCCCAGCTACCAAAACTTCCCGAACTACAATGACCTGATTCCTTTTTAGCCAAGGATATGTAGGCAAATGGTCAAACTTTTCAAAAATGCTTCACACGGAGTTTCAAATGGGCAAAAATCGCTCGTATTTGCTCACCTCAGAACTCACAATACTATGTTGCTCCACCTCAGTATGTCGTCCAGCCACCAAATCACCCGAGAAGGCGAGCACGAGCGTCGCAAAATCTCCACCAGCCTCCACAAAATTTTCAAGTTCCCTATAATCCACATCCAAGCCAGGGGTATAGAGGGGAACAAAGGTTGAAGGATAATTTTACACCAATAGGAGAGTCCTTGCAAGCTTGTTTGAGAAATTAAAGCATTATGACATGATTTCACCCATTCCTCCAAATCATGTGGACCCACGTGCAAGAAGCTTTGACCCTTCTAAAAGGTGTGAATACCATTCCAATGCCCAGGGGAAAAATATTGAAAGTTGTCGAGATTTGAAAAGAGAAATAGAAAGGATGATCCAACAAAAATTGATTGTGATCCAGGACAGTGACACCCAGAATATCACGCAGAATCCTTTACCTGCACATGATGATGCACACTTTGTGGGGATGATGCCTGGTGACATGGAGTATGAGAATCTTCTCGGGAGCTTGCCAACTGAAATTGGAGAAGGCCATGGTGATTCTGATTAGCAAATTTGTGGCTAAATTTCAAGCTTAGAAATTGAAAAGTCATTCTCTCCTTACTAGGAAGGAATCTTGGTAGCTTGTTTTGATGTTTTTTCTACTATCTAGGTTATTTCAGGGTTGTCATCCAGATTTTATTTGTTTCATCGAGTCAAACCCTTCTATCCCTCCATTCTGTTTGTCTGAGTCTTGTCTGTTTGTTCTGTTGCTATTTTCATTTTCCGGGTTATTTTAGTGTTGTAACTCGGATTTTAGGTTGTTTGTCTTGTTGCCAAACCCTTTCATCCTTTACTCAATGAAATACTGTTTGTCCTTTTGAGTGATTTTGTTCTTAGTTCTTTTCTCGCTAGTTCTAATGACATGACATGCATGCGGAAATTTTGTCCAGATCTTAGAAACTGATTTAATTTGGAATATGATAACTGGAAAAACTAACTTTGAGGATGAATAAAGAGTTGAAATACTTTGGTATTAAGGTCGAGTAAAATTCACCTTCAAATCATTGTGAAGATCGGGCTTGAGGATGTTTAATCAATTGAAGTTTGTTGGAAAATTTAACATTAAGGGATGGAAAGTGTCTTGTGACCACGAAAAACCAAGAAGACAGGCATGTTCATCAATGCTATGATCACGAAAAGATAATATGTTTGGCGTTCTCGAGGTTGGGAGGCCTTTTTTCTGCTATCCAAACACTTTATATCCTTCGCTACCCCTTCTGAGCCTGTGTTATTTTCTTTGACCACCCTCTTTTGGAATCAAGTTAGAGTCAAGAGTCAAAAAACCCAAAAAAAATGATGAAAAAGAGAAAAAACGAAAAAGAAAAAAAAATCCATGTCCCAAGAGTACAAACTGGGGCAATTCTTAGAAAGTCCAAGTGAAAAAAAATGAAAAAGAAAAGAACTGGCAAAGGTCCATGCCTCCAGAAAATAAAAGCTGGGGCAACTTGTTTTGAAAACAAAAGAAAAAAAAAAGCAAAACAAAAAAAGAAAGATGAAAAAAAATAGTTAGGTCAAATGTTTGAACTACGTTAGACCTGATTCCTTAAAAAAAGGATACGTAGGCAGCCTCACGGTTCGGTCCAACCAAATAAGAATTCAGAAAAAAATATTCCAAAAGAAAAAATCCCCAATAGCTGAAACTGGGGTAGAGATTTTATTTCACTTTTGAAAGAGTCGATTCCAAGAGTTGTAAGTCTACAACCCCTAATTTTGAGTCTACTTTGAGCCCTCATGCCGACCCTTCTTTCCAACCCTGTCCAAAAACTTTCCAAATAAAGACCTCCTGATCAGCCTTCAAGAATGCCAAGGGACGCATGCAATGAGCAACAGTTATCACGTGACATAGAACACTGTCAAGTTGCTCACACAAGAAAGCAAAAGAAAAAGAAAAATAAAAGAAAATGAGAGAGTCTTACTAGTGAAAACCCTCACGTGCACTGTAAGACGACGGTAAGTAGAGATAAATAAATGAGAGAGACTTGTTGGTGAAAATCCCTCGAGGCACCACTAGTCGAAAGCGAGAGTTGATGCAAAGGATCGGCACGAACAAGCCCGACTTCAAAGGTCATAAGAATGGTAAAATGGAAGATTGGATTAGTTGATAGATCAGGCTGTTGGGTCCAAAATGCATGTCATGATCATTAAGGCTAGTTATTGGAAAAAAAAAGAAAAAAAAACTCTTCTGTCTGTCCTTCCGACATGGGCATTTCTTGTTAATACTTATTTCTTTGCATCATTGTGTCCATCACTCTGAGTCAGTCCTTGTCAAAACAAGCAAGAAAAGATTTCAAAATCTGCTACCAGCTTTTCAGCTGCACAAAGTAAATTTGGCCAGCACACTTAGTTGTTACTGACAACATACCTTGAGGATTCATGCAAAGGCTCCCCCCAAAAACACTCTTGTTAGCCTACTTGGCGCAAGCAAAGATAACTTGTGATTCTTTCTGACAGACAAATTGCTCAAAAAGCAGGAAGTCATTCAAGATATCAGAAAAGGTCACCTGAGCAAAGATCTCCAGTTGGGATAGGGCTGATTGAGCCACAAATACAAATGGTACTGGGTGTGAAACAATTAGGGTTGATGCAGAGCAAAAGTCTCTTGAAACCGACTCAAAGCTGATTGAGCAGAAGCCAAGCTGCCCAGGACTCAAGGCCACAAACCAACCACCATTTTCAAAACTGACAAATTTTTCTTTGTGTGAAACAGGAACAAAGAAATGCAAGGAAAGTGGTTCAAAAAAAAACAAAAAAAAAAGAAAAAAACAAAAAAAAAAGAGAAGAAAAAAAGAAGAAGAAGAAGAGAAGAGTCGCCAAAGGAAAGTTTCTCAAATCTTTGCCTTTATTTGTCTTGCTATTGTGCATAAAATCTTGCCATTGATTTTTACATTTTTCCTCCTACGATAAAAAGTCCTAGTCTGATGGATTTTCCTCCAAATATAAATTCTAGTCTGATGAACTTTCTCCTAGGATCGAAATCTTAGTCTGATGAATTTTTCTCCTAAGATAGAAGACCTAGTCTGATGAACTTTCTCCTAGGATAGAAATCTTAGTCTGATGAATCTTTCTCCTAAGATACCAAAAAAAAAGACCTAGTCTGATGAACTTTCTCCTAGGATTAAAATCTTAGTCTGATGAATTTTTTTCATAAGATAGAAAACCTAGTCTGATGAACTTTCTCCTAGGATAGAAATCTTAGTCTGATGAATCTTTCTCCTAAGATAACAAAAAAAA
>NC_031996.1:1678113-1683613 GCF_001879085.1 Nicotiana attenuata | reverse complement strand
AAAGTAAAAAAAGGAACCTAGTCTGATGAATTTTCTCCTAGGATCGAAGCCTTAGTCTGATGAATCTTTCTCCTAAAGATTAAAACCTAGTCTGATGAATTTTCTCCTAGGATAATAAATTCTTTAAAAAAAGGATGTCTCGATTAAAAAAAAGGCGTTGGGGCAATTTGTTTAAAAGAATGATTTTCTCAAAAAAAAATGATGATTTTTCTATAAAAAAAAAGGAATAAAAAAAAATCTTTCTTGGTTCATTTTAGCATAGGTACATAATTCAGTAGTCTCACTTTTCCAACATAGTGCTCCAATCCCTAGTTGAGATTTTTAGACATAGGGCCTCCATTCCCTAGTCGCCTTTTGCCAACATAGGGCTCCAATCCCTAATTGAGATTTTTAGACATAGAGCCTCCATTCCCTAGTCGCCTTTTGCCAACATAAGGTTCCAATCCCTAGTAGAGATTTTTAGACATAGGGCCTCCATTCCCTAGTCGCCTTTTGCCAACATAGGGCTCCAATCCCTAGTTGAGATTTTAGACATAGGGCCTCTATTCCCTAGTTGCCTTTTTCTCCTAAAGACACACAATCCTTATTTTATCGCTTTCAAAAAAAAGTTTAGATCTTAGTTACAAATAACTCACGAAATTTTCCTAGTGAAAACTGGGGCAGAAAAATTTCGTTCGTTTATTTGTTTTAGTGTCTGAGTAGGTTTTACCTCGAGGCACAGGGTTCGAGACGACCAAAAGAATGAGTCTCAATCCAGAATAAAGAAAAAGAAGAAAAGGAAAAAGAAGTGAACTCAAAATGCAGAAGCGAAGAAAGATGCGGACTGCTCAATATATGATTGAAGTCACAAGCTTCGCATGTCCCGCCTTGACCCGAAAAGCTGAAGAAGAAAGAACCAGCACCTGCAGCTAACAAGCATCAAGATTCAGGTCAGAGTCCGCCTGAAAAACCAACCAAGACTCAAGATCAAGCTTCAGAAGACTCATAGATAGGAATCTTGTAACTCGTAGCTGATAGGCTTAGTTAGTTTTTTCAATTTTGATTTTTGATGTAATAACGGGACCGCGTGTAATGACCCGACCGGTCATTTTGAGCTCTAGCACGTCATTCAGTAGTCTGAGGCCATAAACAGCTTCATTTCAGGTATTATGACTTGTACGCGTGGTAAGAATTACGTTACAGGAAGTTCAGAGTTGATTTGGAAAGAGAATTCTCATTCCGGAAGCCTTAAGTTGAAAGAATTAACTAGGATTGGAATTTTGAGTAAACGACCTCGGAATCGGGATCTGAAGGTTCCAGCAGGTTTGTATGATGATTTCAGACTTGGGCGTATGCCTGGATCGGGTTTTGGATGACGCGGGAGCGTTTTGGCGCCTATTGTGGAAAGTAGCATTTTGAAAGAAATTTCATAAGTTTGGGTTGAAGTGCATTTCAGTGATATCGATGTACGTTTGGGATTCTGAGTCTGGGAGCAGCTCCGTATGGTGATTCTGGAGTAGGGAGCGCGATCGGAAGTGAATTCGGAGGTCCGTAGGTCATTTTGGAGCCATTTGGCTAAAGATAGAAATTTGAAGGTTATTGAGAAGTTTGACCGGAAGTGGACTTTATGATATCGGGGTCGGAATCCAATTCTGAAAGTTGGAGTAGGTCCGTAATGTCGAATATGACTTGTGTGCAAAATGTGAGGTCAATCGGACGTGATTTGATAGGTTTAATCATCGAAAGTAGAAGTTGGAAGTTCTAAAGTTCATAAAGCTTGGATTAGGGGTTGATTCATGATTTTAGCGTTGCTTGATGTGATTTGAGGCCTGGAGCAAGTCCGTAATGTGTTTTGGGACTGGTTGGTGTGATTGGTCGGGGTCCCGGGGCCTCGGGTGTGTTTCGGGTGTATCGCGTTCTTATTTGATGTTTCAATGTCGTTTCTTTGGTCATAAAGGGGTGCCATATTAAGAAAATGAACTCCAAATTAAGTTTTTATTGAGCCATTAGATTCGTATTGTAATTTCGGAGCCAACGCAAAAAGAATCGTCGAATTTGGACATCGTATGAGGGAGTTATGCTCATTTCCGTGTCGAGAAAAGTGTTGGTTGCTGTCATAACCACAGCTGCGGAAATTTTCCGCAGATGCGGTCAAATTTCCGCAGATGCGGAAATTGCTGGAGGCAGAGAGGGTTTTTAAAAAATCGAAGTTTGGCTCATTTTCACTTCATTTCTTCCATGGGAGCCGATTTTGGAGCAACTTTGGAGTGCCATTTTCATCGCCAAGCATGAGGTAAGTGATTTCTACTAGATTTGAGTATATACAAGGTTTATATATGGATTTAGACTTGGAAAATTGTAGAAAACTTGAGGTTTGAGGGAAACCTAGAAAACTAGTATTCTTGGATTTTGACCGCGATTTTGGGTATGGAATTTAGAGAAAATCATATATTTGAGTTCATGAGGCCATGGGTAATCTTTATCTTCAAAAAATTTTGAATTCCGGGCACGTGTGCCCGAGGGCATTTTTGTCAACTTTTCGATCGGGGTTAGGAATTGTTATAAATTGGATTATAATGAGTACCTTAGCATATATTAATGGATTAACATCATTATATTGGCTAGTTTTGGAGCGTTGTGCATCGATTCGAGTCTTCGGAAGGGCGTGGAATGCCGGTGACCTTCGGAGCGAGGTGAGTCTCCTTTCTAACCTTGTAAGAGGGAATTGTCCCCACAGGCGAATTAATTGGTTATGTGCTCCTATTTGTGGGGGCTACGCACGCACGAGGTGACGAGAGTCCGTGCGTAGCTACTATTATGCTATTGTCCGGGTAGTATAGGACCTAAAAGCATGCTATACTTGGATTAACTGTAACTTATTGACAGCTCGAATTGCTTAAACCACATCGAATTGATAAATAAATTTCAAAAAGGACTAAACTTCTTTTCTTAAATTGTTAAAAGAGAAAGTGGCTTTTATTTGAAGAAATATTCCCCGACAAATTCTTAATTGGCTATCTGAGCATGTATTTCTATGTGTACCTGCGTCGCATGCATGATTCGTGAGCAGGGTGATTGTTTAATTAATGTTGACCGCATCGCATGGATAGTTCGCGAGCGGGGGAATAGATGCATCTATGGTTCGCGTCGTTCGACCCTCGGCAGTGCACAGTTTACATTTCTGTTGGAGCGGGCCGTCGACCTCGACATGATTTGCGCATGCTTGTATTGCTTGCCTTGAAACTTATTGAAGTTGTTGCTGCCTCTTTCTAGCTTAAGGATATACGCATAACTGATGAAAAGGAATGATTTCCTATAAAAGAAAGAATTGTTTATTTGCTTCAACCCATTAAATTATAATCATGTTTAAAAAAAATCACGAATTAATATACTATGGATATACCATCATTGGACCATTAGTAAATGTCGAAGTCGACCATCTAAGAGACTTCTTCGAGTTTAGACGGGATACTCATTGGGTACACGTTGTTTTCGTACTCATACTACACTTTTGTGCATTTTTGTTGCACAGGCATATGCATCTCTAGTGGCCTACTGGGTGTAGTAGCACGGATGATACGGAGACTTAAGTGAGCTGCACTTCTCGAGGCGATTCGCAGCCAGCAGAGTCTCTTTCAGTTTTCTGTATTTATTTCTGTCCAATATTGTATTCCGGACGATTGTTGTATTACATTATTCCTTAGAAATTGCTCATGCACTTGTGACACCGGGTTCTGGGAGGATTTTTGGATTATTAAATGTTAAGTTTTGTTAAAGACTTCGCGGTTGTTTCTGTAAATTTTATTATTCGTTATTTAATGTATAAAGAAAAAAATGATTCTAGACAATACAAAACTTGGAATTTAATTAAGTATTTTGGTTGGCTTGCTTGACAGCGGTGTCCGGCACCACCACGACCCTCAGTGGATTTTGGGTCGTGACAACATAGTATCAGAGCACTAGGTTCCTAGGGTCTCACGAGTCATGAGCAAGTCTAGTAGAGTCTCCCGGATCGGTACGGAGACGTCTGTACTTATCCTCAGGAGGCTGCAGGACTATTAGGAGTATTTCCCTTCTTGATTTCTTATCGTGCGACTTGATCCTTGGGGGCGTATGCCTTTAATTCATTCCTACTCAATCTTACCCGACGCGAACCGCTTGGTATAAATCAAAAATTGAAGAACCGTAATGGTACTACAGATGTGATACGGGATGTTTCTCCCGGTATAGCTGATCGGAGTATTATCGTTATTTTATGGAAGAATATCTTATTGTTTCAGCCCAGTAGCGGTACTTATGAGGGCTCTGAGGCTAGGCACAAGTTGCCATGATGCTTATGAACTATTGTTCCGCAGTATTGATATGATGGTAGGACATTTGCCTACGTGTCGGGGCGGTGAATGACTTGAAGGGAGGTTGACTTAGTGCATAATCTAGAGATTCAGTATTTTATTCACGGCAAGGGAAAGACAATCGGACAAAGAATGGTCAGATGTGGGTTGGTGGAGTAATGAGACTTGGTATTGCAAGCATGGTGGAGCTTTCTTCTATGATGGGGTGTCGTTGTCCTAATTGAACGTACTAAGTTCGTCGGTGTTATGACCTTCTACAATTCACCTTTGGGGCAAGCTATTGTTAAATAGTATTGAAAATGCGTTGTCAGTTATCGCAGGGTGCGATAGTTCAGGATTGAATCGGTGTTTCTAATGTCGACGGCTCGAGGAAGAAGATTTTCAGAAAAGTTTAAAGTCAGTAGCGATTTGTGGGTTCAAGTGCTACGAAGATAGATTTTAATTAAGGCAACAATTGGGCAGCAAAGTATGCGGAAGGACATGTGGGAAGTGTCCGGCGGTGTTTAAAACTTCTAGAAGGCCAGGTATAAGAAGCGAAGGTCGGTTGGTTAAATAAAGAATCGAGTTTGCTCGAAGTGGGAGAGTGGCGGATGTTGCATATGGGCTTGGTAGTAGGATGACTACGCGCCTTAAGAAGAGTTTGGATCGATTTGGGAATTTTAGTGATTTGGTGATTGAGGTATACAGATTTAATTTCGAGCATGGGCTATTATGCGGCAGGAGATTTGATATAACGGGAAGGAATTGCCGGAGAAGAAGAAGGATACAGCATAGCTTTGAATTGGAAGGATGTTGCCGCAAATTTAATTGACGTCCACGAGGGGTGAATGGACTTGTGCAGCTAGAGAGTGAGCTCGGACTCAGGTGGGTTATTCACGGAGAGCAGGTTAGCGATCGCATAGTTGGCGAAGCTTCTGCGAAGAATTCTATTGGTTATGCAGCAAAAAAAAACGGTCGTGCGAATGTGGTTGATGATTCAGAGTATAAAAATGGGTTTTACAACAAGATACCGAGATTTTTGGTGGTTGATTGCGCAAGGTTACGTCAATAAGAGATAAAGAGTCCTGGTGAATGCCAGAGTTGTGTAATAATGGCTTCAAGCTAAGTGGGAGAGTCCCACCGCTTATGATTGGGTTGCATGGTTAACTACTTGCGAGGTTTCTGGTTAT
>NC_031996.1:1651336-1677270 GCF_001879085.1 Nicotiana attenuata | reverse complement strand
TATATATATATATAATTGAAAGAGTTTAGAGCATTGTACATAATGCTCATATTTATAATAAACATATAAGATGAGGTAAATACTTTGTATTTAAATAATTGTGGCTATTTGTGTAGCTCGAGCGAAGTAAAATATTATGGGAAAATAGGTCAAGATATAACTTAGTTTCTAAAATTATCTAAATCTTAGACTAAAGGGGATGTTGAAAATCTCGTTGGGCTGCAGCTCCTGAATTTTGAAAGAGTCAATTCCTTTTTGAAAGCTAACCTTGCGTTTCATTTCTGGTTTTAAAAGGGGAACTGTCGTCTCTGCTAAGTATTTTTTAGGCTTCAAAATCTTCAAGAAAGGGTTAGCAAAATATAGTAGATTAATAATGTCAACAACTTATGATTAGCGAATGGAGGATTAGCTACTAACTAATATTTCTTTAATCCTATGTTCATTAAGGATTGCCTAAGTTATTTATATAATCCAAAAGGCAAAACAAAACACTGATCGAATATGGTGAGAGCAATGTTGTAACGACCCGACCGGTCGTTTTGAGCTCTAGCGCATTGTTCAGCAGTTTGAGGCCATGAACAACTTCATTTCAGGTATTATGACTTGTACGCGTGTTCGGAATTAAGGTTCGGGAAGTTCAGAGTTGATTTGGAAAGAGAATTCTCATTTCGGAAGCTTAAAGTTGAAAGAATTAACTAGGATTAGAATTTTGAGTAAACGATCTCGGAATCGGGATCTAAAGGTTCCAGCAGGTTCGTATGATGATTTCGGACTTGGGAGTAAGCCCGGATCGGGTTTTGGATGACCCGGGAGCATTTTGGCGCCTATTGTGGAAAGTAGCATTTTGAAAGAAATTTCATAAGTTTGGGTTGAAGTGTATTTCAGTGATATCGATGTCCGTTTGGGATTCCGAGTCTGGGAGCAGCTCCGTATGGTGATTCTTGAGTTGGGTGCGCGATCAGAAGTGAATTCGGAGGTCCGTAGGTCATTTTGGAGCCATTTGGCTAAAGATAGAAATTTGAAGGTTTTTGAGAAGTTTGACCGGAAGTGGACTTTTTGATATCTGGGTCGGAATCCGATTCTGAAAGTTGGAGTAGGTCCGTAATGTCGAATATGACTTGTGTGCAAACTTTGAGGTCAATCGGACGTGATTTGATAGGTTTAAGCATCGAAAGTAGAAGTTGGAAGTTCTAAAGTTCATAAAGCTTGGATTAGGGATTGATTCATGATTTTAGCGTTGTTTGATGTGATTAGAGGCCTCGAGCAAGTCCGTAATGTGTTTTGGGACTGGTTGGTGTGATTGGTCGGGGTCCCGGGGGCCTCGGGTTGTATCGCGCTCTTATTTGATGTTTCAACGTCGTTTCTTTGGACATAAAGGGGTGTCATATTAAGCAAATGAGCTCCAAATTAAGTTTTTATTGAGCCATTAGATCCGTATCGTAATTTCGGAGCCAACACAAAAAGAATCGTCGAATTTGGACATCGTATGAGGGAGTTATGCTCATTTCCGTGTCGAGAAAAGTGCTGGTTGCTGTCATAACCGCAGATGCGGAAATATTCCGTAGATGCGGAATCGCAGATGCAGAAGTTTTCCGCTGATGCGGGACCGCAGATGCGGTCAAATTTCCGCAGATGCGGTCAAATTTCCGCAGATGCGGAAATTGCTGGAGGCAGAGAGGTTTCTTTAAAAATCGAAGTTTGGCTCATTTTCACTTTATTTCTTCCATGGGAGCCGATTTTGGAGCAACTTTGGAGTGTCATTTTCATCACCAAGCATGAGGTAAGTGATTTCTACTAGTTTTGAGTATATACAAGGTTTATATATGGATTTAGACTTGGAAAATTGTAGAAACTTGAGGTTTGAGGAAACCTAGAAACTAGTATTCTGGTATTTGACCACGTATTTGGATATGGAATTTAGAGAAAATCATATATTGAGTTCGTGAGGCCAGTGGGTAATCTTTATCTTACGTAAATTTTGGATTCCGGGCACGTGGCCTGAGGCTATTTTTGCNCAATTGGGCAGCAAAGTATGCGGAAGGACATGTGGGAAGTGTCCGGCGGTGTTTAAAACTTCTAGAAGGCCAGGTATAAGAAGCGAAGGTCGGTTGGTTAAATAAAGAATCGAGTTTGCTCGAAGTGGGAGAGTGGCGGATGTTGCATATGGGCTTGGTAGTAGGATGACTACGCGCCTTAAGAAGAGTTTGGATCGATTTGGGAATTTTAGTGATTTGGTGATTGAGGTATACAGATTTAATTTCGAGCATGGGCTATTATGCGGCAGGAGATTTGATATAACGGGAAGGAATTGCCGGAGAAGAAGAAGGATACAGCATAGCTTTGAATTGGAAGGATGTTGCCGCAAATTTAATTGACGTCCACGAGGGGTGAATGGACTTGTGCAGCTAGAGAGTGAGCTCGGACTCAGGTGGGTTATTCACGGAGAGCAGGTTAGCGATCGCATAGTTGGCGAAGCTTCTGCGAAGAATTCTATTGGTTATGCAGCAAAAAAAAACGGTCGTGCGAATGTGGTTGATGATTCAGAGTATAAAAATGGGTTTTACAACAAGATACCGAGATTTTTGGTGGTTGATTGCGCAAGGTTACGTCAATAAGAGATAAAGAGTCCTGGTGAATGCCAGAGTTGTGTAATAATGGCTTCAAGCTAAGTGGGAGAGTCCCACCGCTTATGATTGGGTTGCATGGTTAACTACTTGCGAGGTTTCTGGTTATCAGCGTATTGACGGGTTATTACAGCTACGGGAAAAGACCACAAGCGGTAAATTGAGCAAAGGAATTATTAAAGGTGGGCTATCGTTGGCCTTATCGGCCCATGTTCAGACTTGGGGAAGGATTCAGGATTGTGCTTTGTAAAGATGCGGGTTCCAAGGGGACGATTCTGCCAGGTGCTTCACCAATGGGGCATTCATGTGCTAAAAGATTTATGGAATTAATTATATTCGGGGCCAAGTCGGAGCGGGTGGCTCTCAACAACGGTCCTAATGAACTCAAAAGATAAAGTGTGATGCCTAATGACTTCGAGCCTATAGGTACATTTAAGAATCAAGCTTAATAGCGGCCTATGAGAAGAGGCACATAATGTTCTATGATGTTTTGACTTGCGATGTAGCAATTGGGAGGTACGAAATGGTTCGTGGGATTAGAGACAGCATGGTCTCGTGATTCAAGGTCACTCGAGATGAGTGCAGATGGAAGGTGTTATGTGCTGAATGGAGTTATTATTATTTCTAAGGCAATCAAGGATAAATTGGAAGAAGATAGAATGGTTAGCCCTGGTTGAATTGGCATATTGGTGGAAGTAATCGGTTCCGTCAGCGAATTATGCAAGTGCGTTGTGGCGGCACGTGTGAGGCTTGCCGTCCGCCGTGATTCAAGTTATTCAGAGGTATTCCACTGTTGTGGCCTGTTATGTGGAGGTGGATCCCGGAAGGGCTATGGTGGTTTAGACCACTACTTAGAGATTTGCATATTCTACGATCATGAGAATTTACCTACGTGTTGCTATGATCCTCCTGAAGTGAGTTAAGTGTAAAGTTTTATATGATGAAGTGTTAATCTAACAGTGGTTCCGAAGCTATGATGAAAAACAAATTCTACCGTATATTGGCATGTTGGATGCAGTGAGTGGTATGAAATTTGAAGTGAAGATCAAGGTAGTAGTTCGGTGTCGACAAGGATGTCACGAGCTCGGATGAGCAGGAAAGAAGTTTCGATGTTTAAGGTAAGTTGGTATTTTCTTCAGCGTCACCTGATATCGGTGTTTTGTAAACAGGGCTTTGCATCCTGGTTAATGATTCTTGATCGCTTTTCAGCGTTAGTGCAGCTGGTGGTTTGGATGAGCAGACCCGTTATTCATTTCGGAAGGTTGTGGGAGCGTGTCCCACGGGAAGATTGTATAAGTGTGACATGTAGTCACTTGATTGATTAAAGATTTAAACCAAGTATGAGGATTGTGGTAATATCATTAATTTGAGAATTTATGCCTGGAGGGCACTCAGTTTATCGGGTTGTGGACTGCGGAGGATTTCTCCTGTTGTGGCAGTTGTTCTTGTGTGTTATGAGAAAAGGGAAGCTAGTATGGACCTTTGAAGGGTCATTTGCCTAGTTTGGTATCAGGGTCGACTTGAGGTCGGTGGATAGATTTAAATGTAAATATGGGCTCTATATCAGGCCAGATGTGTTCATTTCAACACAGCGTCCTTAATGGAGGAGTAGTCGGGGTGTTATTTTGTCATCAGCTATTTCATGTGATGACGTATTGCACCGTGCGAGTTGTGAGACGGCTTGGTGAATTCCTTATGTGTTGAGGCTCCGCGTAGAAATGATGTTATATGAGCAAAATGGCTCTTGAGATTCAGATTGTATATCGCACCTTAGTTGTGCTGGAGTTTGTAACTTATGGGACTATATGTCTCCCCAGGGATGGTATTATGCACCTAGCGTGCTTGTGACCGATATTCGACATTTTATTGAAATGAGCAATCTAGCTCTGTGTGTATCTCCTTATGTGAGTTTTATAGGTGGATCGGGTGGCACGCCGCCATGGTTATGTTGTTTGGATCGGGTTGCGCCGCAACAGGGTGATGCGGAGTACAGTTCCCCGTATCTATTTCTATGTGTTTTGTTTCTTATTTTTACGAGGAAAGCTCATATTATCTGTGTGCCCACGTCGCATGTATGATTCGCGAGTGGGGTGTTTGTTTAATTATGTCTACCGCGTCGCATGTATGATTCGCGAGCGGGGTAATTGGATTCCTTTTCAGAGTTTGTTTTCATTGTATCGCGTTCGAATTGGTAGCCTATTGGCACATGGTGGCATCATATGAGACTTTTGACTATGTCCAGGGTGGCTTGCTGCCTGAGCAGTTCGTACTGGGTGAGACGAGATCATCGGATTTAGGATCAGTGCAATCTGACTATATGAAGTATATTAAGGAGCTAAGACCATTATTTGGTTCAGATTGAGGTGATGGTTATTGTCAGGAGTATAGACCCAATGATTTGTTGATTCAGCAATCGGTTATGAATTTTTGCACGTCTCTTCTGTTGTGGAGGCATTGCAAGAGTTAGAGTAAGACCTATGTATGTCATGGGGTGCAATGGGAGCATCAGATTCGTGGAATTTTGACTATGTTGATTAGAAAATGTTATTGTGGTCCGGTGAGTAAAGTGATGCTAGGTGTGAATTCGGCAAAGTTATGCAGCCATGTTTGGGTACAGCGTGTAGTGATTGATATGGTGATCTTATGTTGGAAACAGGTCGGGCATAGAACTCCAGATGTTGGAATTGGGCTCTAAGGCTTATTTGCTTGAATTAAAGGGAATATCTTCAGAATTGATCGAGCTGATGTGCTCAACTGAGTTGTGGTAGAACGGGAAGGTGCATGAGAAGTTAAACAGTGATTTCAGACTACTTCAGTATAGTTCTCAGCACGTTCGAAGACGAACGTATGTTTAAGTGGGAGAGAATGTAACGACCCGACCGGTCGTTTTGAGCTCTAGCACGTCGTTCAGCAGTCTGAGGCCATAAACAGCTTCATTTCAGGTATTATGACTTGTACGCGTGGTCGGAATTAAGTTTCGGGAAGTTCAGAGTTGATTTGGAAAGAGAATTCTCATTTCGGAAGCCTTAAGTTGAAAGAATTAACTAGGATTGGAATTTTGAGTACACGACCTCGGAATCGGGATCCGAAGGTTCCAGCAGGTTTGTATGATGATTTCAGACTTGGGCGTATGCCTGGATCGGGTTTTGGATGACGCGGGAGCGTTTTGGCGCCTATTGTGGAAAGTAGCATTTTGAAAGAAATTTCATAAGTTTAGGTTGAAGTGCATTTCAGTGATATCGATGTCCGTTTGGGATTCCGAGTCTGGGAGCAGCTCCGTATGGTGATTCTGGAGTTGGGAGCGCGATCGGAAGTGAATTCGGAGGTCCGTAGGTTATTTTGGAGCCATTTGGCTAAAGATAGAAATTTGAAGGTTTTTGAGAAGTTTGACCGGAAGTGGACTTTTTGAAATCGGGGTCGGATTCCGATTCCGAAAGTTGGAGTAGGTCCGTAATGTCTAATATGACTTGTGTGCAAAATGTGAGGTCAATCGAACGTGATTTGATAGGTTTAAGCATCGAAAGTAGAAGTTGGAAGTTCTAAAGTTCATAAAGCTTGGATTAGGGGTTGATTCATGATTTTAGCGTTGTTTAATGTGATTTGAGGCCTGGAGCAAGTCCGTAATGTGTTTTGGGACTGGTTGGTGTGATTGGTCGGGGTCCCGGGGGCCTGGGGTGTGTTTCGGGTTGTATCGCGCTCTTATTTGATGTTTCAACGTCGTTTCTTTGATCATAAAGGGGTGGCATATTAAGCAAATGAGCTCCAAATTAAGTTTTTATTGAGCCATTATATCCGTATCGTAATTTCGGAGCCAACGCAAAAAGAATCGTCGAATTTGGACATCGTATGAGGGAGTTATGCTCATTTCCGTGTCGAGAAAAGTGCTGGTTGTTGTCATAACCGCAGCTGCGGAAATTTTGGGCAGATGCGGAAATTTTCCGCAGATGCGGAAATTGCTGGAGGTAGAGAGGTTTCTTTAAAAATCGAAGTTTGGCTCATTTTCACTTTATTTCTTCCATGGGAGCCGATTTTGGAGCAACTTTGGAGTGTCATTTTCATCACCAAGCATGAGGTAAGTGATTTCTACTAGTTTTGAGTATATACAAGGTTTATATATGGATTTAGACTTGGAAAATTGTAGAAAACTTGAGGTTTGAGGGAAAACCTAGAAAACTAGTATTCTTGGATTTTGACCACGATTTTGGGTATCGAATTTAGAGAAAATCATATATTTGAGTTCGTGAGGCCATGGGTAATCTTTATCTTCGAAAAATTTTGGATTCCGGGCACGTGGGCCCGAGGGCATTTTTGTCAACTTTTCGATCGGGGTTAGGAATTGTTATAAATTGGATCATAATGAGTACCTTAGCATATATTAATGGATTTACATAATAATTGGCTAGTTTTGGAGCGTTGTGCATCGATTAGAGTCTTCGGAAGGGCGTGGAATGCCGGTTATGGACCTTCGGAGCGAGGTGAGTCTCCTTTCTAACCTTGTAAGAGGGAATTGTCTCCATAGGTGAATTAATTGGTTATGTGCTCCTATTTGTGGGGGGCTACGCACGCACGAGGTGACGAGAGTCCGTGCGTAGCTACTATTATGCTATTGTCCGGGTAGTATAGGACCCAAAAGCATGCAATACTTGGATTAACTGTAACTTATTGACAGCTCGAATTTCTTAAACCACATCGAATTGATAAATAAATTTCAGAAAGGATTAAACTTCTTTTCTTAAATTGTTAAAAGAGAAAGTGGCTTTTATTTGAATAAATATTCCCCGATAAATTCTTAATTGGCTATCTGAGCATGTATTTCTATGTGTACCTGCGTCGCATGCATGATTCGCGAGCAGGGTTATTGTTTAATCACGTCGCATGGATAGTTCACGAGCGGGGGAATAGATGCATCTATGATTCGCGTCGTTCGACCCTCGGCAGTGCACGGTTTACATTTCTGTTGGAGCGGGCCGTCGACCTCGGCACGATTTGCGCATGCTTGTATTGCTTGCCTTGAAACTTATTGAAGTTGTTCTTCCTCTTTTTGGCTTAAGAATATACGCATAAATGATGAAAAGGAATGATTTCCTATAAAAGAAAGAATTGTTTATTTGCTTCAACCCATTGAATTATAATCATGTTTAAAAAAAATTACGAATTAATATACTATGGATATACCATCAATGGACCATTAGTAAGTGTCGAAGTCGACCATCTCGTCTCTACTTCTTCGAGTTTAGACGGGATACTCATTGGGTACACGTTGTTTTCGTACTTATACTATACTTCTGTGCATTTTTGTTGCACAGGCATATGCATCTCTAGTGGCCTACTGGGCGTAGCAGCACGGATGATACGGAGACTTAGGTGAGCTGCACTTCTCGAGGCGATTCACAGCCAGCAGAGTCTCTTTCAGTTTTCTGTATTTATTTATGTCCAATGTTGTATTCCGGATGATTGTTGTATTACATTATTCCTTAGAAATTTCTCATGCACTTGTGACACCGGGTTCTGGGAGAATTTTCGGATTACTAAATGTTAAGTTTTGTTAAAGACTTCGTGGTTGTTTCTGTAAATTTTATTATTCGTTATTTAACGTATAAAGAAAAAAAATGATTCTAGACAATACAAAACTTGGAATTTAATTAAGTATTTTGGTTGGCTTGCTTGACAGCGGTGTCCGGCGCCACCACGACCCTCAGTGGATTTTGGGTCGTGACACCGCGGACCGGAACCTCGACGGAACGGCACCTCGCTCGGCTCTCAACCTCGGTACTCCATCACCTCATTCACTTCTGAACTACACGTGGCTTGATTCCTTTATAGCCAAGGATATGTAGGCAGCTCAAATACCAGGGCTCGGTCACATTCTCCTTTCATTTAGCTTTCGGTTTCCCTAAATAAGGGTCGGGTCAAAAACCTGTCTAGTCATTCTTTATCTGAAAACTCTTCGCGTTTCCAGTCAAAGAGGGGCAGTTGTAGATATGTGATTTTTGACCCTCCCCAAGATTTTACATATTTTAGCACGTGAATATTTAATTTAGGCCTAATATAGCTATTTCAATTAATTTTTACTCTGTTACTTTATTTTATTACAAGAAAACGAAAATTACAAAAAAGATTGTTTCATTAATGTTTTCTAGTCATTTTTAATCTTGAAAAATACCAAAAATAGTTTTGTTTTAGCGATCAGTCTTATTTTAATTGTATTTTACATAAGTGGGATTAGTTAATAAATGAGATCGCATTTTTAGTCTCGTTCGTGGCGAAAGAATAAAATTCGGGTTTAAATGACCCATTTTTAGGCCTAATTTTTGATCTAGCCCATAATTCCTAGGTCCATACCCCTAACCTAATCCCTACCCCTATATAATAGTACCTAATCCCTAAATAGACCAAACCACACAAAAAAAAGACACCTAAAAAACCTTATTGAATCCGCCGTTTTCTTCAGCAAAGCACACAAATATACAAAACGGAAAAAGCAAAAAGCTAAAGGAGAAAAGGTCTGACAATGGCAGCCGCAATTCTCAAAAGACCCCCCCCCCCCTCAACCTTGAGTGTCGTCTTCTTCATGAAGACTGAAGAATAACTCTTCAGCAGATGTACCAAAACACCAAGCCTTTTTCTTCTTCATGAAGATTGAACCCTAGACACCAAACGCAGCGGCAACACCCAAACACACACCCCTCCCTAATTGAATCCTCATCTACTTCTTCAACGTTGGAACAAACAGCGACCCTTCAACGATCTTCATCAGAAATAGTAGCACACGCACAGTAGCTAGAAAAACAGAGTAGGAAAATGGGAAACTGAGGTTGAGGTTCAAGTCAATCGCCGGTTCAAGTTTGGGTCCGACGAGATTTTCCGTTTATTAATTCAGTTCGTAGTTCACAGCTCCGTTTCAGAATTTGGCATCTTCATTTGGTCTCTGCTTGGAAATCCATGTACGTTCTTTTAAAAGCTTCAAAGGAAACCTGAATTTGTTTAGCAATCTTGGTTGTCTTTTGGATAATGTATAATGGTTCTGCTATCTTGCTATGTGCTTAAGATTTGTTTAAATTAATTCAATATGTTGAGTTTTATGTTACTTATTTTCATGTTCTGTTATTCGTACTAATTTAGAAATGGATGAAACTTTGAATTCCTTTGTACTAATTTAGCACTGGAGCAGTGCTACTAATGTAGTATTTGTGGTTCGATACTAATGTAAAAAGACACTATTTGGTTCGATTTACTGTTAAAGAGATAGCACATTAGTATTTGTGGAATTCGATTGTGTTCGATTGTTATAGTTGAATGCAAATCTCTGTTTTAAGGAAGGCGTGCCATGCCGAATAGAATCCCAAAACTCATGGCCCTCACTTAATTAATTTTAACTCTTTAGAAATCGAGGTGTGCCATTAGTGAATTTTTCGTGGCCCTCGCAAACTTGAAAGTGCGCAGTTGTTTTAGGCGCGCTATTTAAATTAATTTCCTTAAACTTGGGTGTGCATTTCATGTGACCCAACTCCAATTCTCCACAACGTTAAATAAAATATATTATGGATCGCGGGTGCATTTCATGTGATGTGGTTCAAAGATGTGTTTTAGATAACGTTGAATCTTCCTAAAAAATAATTTAAAAGCGGTTAATAAGTTAAAATACACCATAGGCTAAAACATGTATTAAAATCAGATAATAGGCCAATTGTATTTGTTTAAGCGACCGTGCTAGAACCACGGAATCCGGGGGTGCCTAACACCTTCCCTCGGATTAACAGAATTCCTTATTCAGAATTTCTGGTTCGCAGACTTCAAAAGGAAAGTCGAATTTTCCTCGATTTGGGATTTAAAATAAAACCGGTGACTTGGGACACCAATTAAAATATTCCAAGTGGCGACTCTGAATAAAAATGAATAAATAATCCCATTTCAAATAATGTCACTTAAATTGGAAAAACTCCCTTATATCCCCCTTTCGGGTGTGAAAAAAAGAAGGTGTGACACTCTTAATGTTTTGTGTGACACCAGTGATATCCCAAACTTCAATTTATGTTCATTTTCGCTGGGTAGTACACAAGGGACTGGTTCAGAAGGTAATTTTGCTGTTGTTGTTGGTGGTGAAGAGAGACAAGAACATCGTGAACAGCAAGGATTTGGTCAAGTATTTGCCACCATGGCTGTGGATTTTTCCCCTGCTGCTGAATAGCGGCAGTTAGTTGTGACGGAACAGCAGGAAGAGCAAGTAAAAAGAAAACTAGATAATAAAGGGAAAAGTATTCGTATGGAGAGTATTTGGTTGAGATCTCCTTACATCATTCCTAAACAAAAGCAAAGGGGGCAAGATTGGAAAGTAGGAAAAACTGCACGAAGATGTCCCTTCCATTATGTTAATCAAGATAATGGATTGATGCAAAGATTTACAGACTGGTTGAAGATGGATGCCAGTGAATATAATTCCAAGCCATTCAGATCAGGTGAAATTGATATTCCAAAATCATTCTTTACCGAGCTTGTGGATCCTACCTCTGATCTTTCGAATGAAGTAAGTTATTAAGTTTGTTTTTTGAATTGGTTTTCAACTGTATTTCCCAAAACTTCGGCTTATTTTTATAGTAAAGTTTTTGTGCTGTAATTCGGCAAACTTCAGCTTTATGCATAGTAAAACTGCTGAAGTTGTTTAGCTTATTTGCTAAAACATCAGCATAACCTTGCTGAAGTTTTTGACATGCATTCTCTAGTTTTTTGTCTAAACTTTTAAATCAAACATGCTGAAGTTTTTTAGATTATTTCCAAACACTTCAAACTGAATATGCTTAAGTTTTTGTCATGCTGTTTGTAGTTTTGTAATGCGTTTTTTCTAAATTTCATACTTATGCATGCTGAAGTTTTTTATTTCACATATTTTCATTTGTTGTTATTCATTTGCAGCATATTGAAGTGGGCATATATTACTTGCGCAAAAAATATTGCTATCACCTTCCAAGTTATCCAAAATCAAGATGTGCAGGAACAAATTTAATTTTTGATCAGTATATAACTAAGTTGGCTAGTGTTCATCCTTCAGATGAATAGAAGGAGAAAATTAGAAAAAGGAAGGAAAAGAGAATGGAGGATAAAAAAAAAAGAGCAAATCAAAGAGAAAGAGGACATCCAAAAAACAGGAATGTAAGGATTATGAAGAAGAAAAAGAAGTGGATATTGAGGAACTTACCGAGTTTACTTGGCTTATTGAAGAATCAACGGGTGAAAAGGTGGCCAAGTACATAAGAGGCATTAACCTTTCCTGTGGTATCACATGGGCATCTGCCGAAAAAGTATTTATTCCGTTTCGACTTAAGCCAAGGTCGGGCCAGACATCAACGCACTACTTTTTTGGAATTCTGCACTTTAAATAGAAAACTATATATGTGTATGATTCCATGAGCAATCTAACATATGAGCGTGCACTTGAACATGTCCAACATTATGCCTGGTTGATTCCACACTGTCTCCAATGCTTGGACTTTGGCGCACACAATAAAAGTTATGGGGAAAATCCTGTGGAAAAATTTAAAATTAAGTGGATGAACACACCCCTGCAGGATAACAAGTACGTGTTTCGCATATGTTTTACCATGCATCTTATGTTTATTATTTTTTCTCCTTGTGTTAACTATTCTTCAATTTCTTTTTCATGTTCTTTTTGTAGTGTTGATTGTGGTATATTTGCTCTTAAGTTCATTGATATGCGGTTGAAGAAAGAAGATGTCTTCAATTTCGATCAAAGTCTGGCATTGACATTCAGGAGAGAATTGGCTGCAAATCTTTGGGCTCATGGAAAGTGAAAACAAGATAGCGGTTATGAAACTCCAGAAGAGCAACTAGGACATAACTATGGAGAATATGAAGAGACTCTGTGTGAATTTTTTGAATAAAAAATAACTTGTAAACGAAAATAATTTTTTTCTTTTTTGTCAAGGATGTAAGTGAAAATAAAATTTGGATTTTGTGAATATACATTAATTTGTGTGAATTATGTGTTGTCTGTTTTTTAAATTTTTATTCTATTTGCATTAATTAGTTTATTAGTTGCCTTGGGTTGTATCAAATACGTTTGTGTCTTTTATCATGAATTTTATGTATATTTTAATTGAAATTCAGCATACTAAACTTCAGCACGAAGTTATTAACTTCTGCTTTTTAAGCTGAAGATTTGGTTAAAACTCATAGCGAAAGTGTTGACTGTAGGACGAAAACTCCAGCTTATTTAGTGCTGAAGTTTTTATAAATGAACTAAATAACTTCGGCATCTATGCTGAAGTTGTTGAAAAAGCTTTACGACAAAACTAATGAACCCAGGACAAAACTTCAGCTTATTTAGAGCTGAAGCTTTTACATATGAACTAAATAACTTCAGCATCTTCTACTGAAGTTTTTGAATAAGCTTTACGACAATACTATTGAATCCAGGACAAAACTTCAGCTTATTAAGTGCTGAAGTTTTTAGAAATGAACTAAATAACCTCAGCATTATCTGCTGAAGTTTTTGAAAAAGCTCATGACAAAAACTTCAGCGTGTTTTGGTATTTTTTTAACTTGATACTTATCTTTTTTGCATTTACTAGCTACTTTTATCTTTTATCACCTACTTTATCTTGCATTTAAATTTGTATGACCATATAGTAAATGACCCGAAAAGTTACTTTTGCACTTACATTGATTATGTGAAAAATTTACAAGCTGAAGTTATTTTTTTACTATAGAAAAACTATGGACTGAATAGGGCTGAAGTTACATTTCTTTTTGCATTTACCACCTACTTATCGTGTTACATTCAATTTTTCTAAACGTAAAACAGTAAACAGACCTGAAAAGTTACTTTTACATTTATAGATATTAAATTGATTAGGTGGACTCTTTGGCTATATTAACAATCTCTTCACTTGAAAATTTCATAGTCATCCATAGACTTCTATCATATTTCTTTAAATTTATATTCAAAGAAAAATAAGAAAATATCGGCAAAGACATGCTTATTTGGTGTAGCAGGGAGTTCGTGGAAAGCAAAGATAATGAAGAAAAAGTCCAAACAGTTCATATGTGAAAGAAAGTGGCCACAGTTTGTGGTGCATCACAAACTCGAGCTCTGGGATATTTTGCTCTTGGTATAGGGCACGACATAAAAGTTAGATTTATTAAATAGTAAAAAGAGCAAAATGTCCTGGAGCTCGAGTTTGTGATGCACCACAAAATGTGGCCACTCTCCGTCACATATGAAGTATTTTGGACTTCTCCTTCATTATCTTTGCTTCCCACGAATTCCCAGCTGCACACCAGTAAGCATATCTTTGCCAACATTTTCTTATTTTTTCTTATGAAAGAAGACGACAGTTCCTAAAAAAATCATATTAGCAAAGTTTAGTTGGAAGAGAATTTTAGAGTTCTATAACCAAAGACATGCATTGAAATTCAACAGAGAATTGGCTGTAAATCTTTTGGCTCATGGAAAGTGGTAACAAGATAGCGGTTATGAAACTCTAGAAGAGCAACTAGGACATGACTATGGAGAATATGAAGAGACTCTGTGTGAATTTTTTGAATAGAGAATAACTTGTAAACGAAAAACAAATTTTTTCTTTTTTTTCAATGATGTAAGTGAAAACAAAATTGGATTTTGTGAATATACATTAATTTGTGTGAATTATGTGATATCTATCTTTTAAATTTTTGTTCTATTAACATTAATTAGTTTTTCTTTTAAGTAGATTTTTGTTGAAATTCAGCATGCTAAACTTCAGCATGAAGTAAATAACTTCTGCTTTTTAGGCTGAAATTTTGGTTAAAACTCATAACAAAAGTGTCGACTGTAGGACAAAAACTTTAGCTTATGTAGTGCTGAAGTTTTTAGAAATGAACTAAATAACTTCAGCATCTTCTGCTGAAGTTTTTGAATAAGCTTTACAACAAAACTATTGAATCCAAGACAAAAACTTCAGCTTATTAAGTGCTGAAGTTTTTAGAAATGAACTAAATAACTTCAGCAACTTCTGCTGAAGTTTTTGAATAAGCTTCACGACAAAACTATTGAATCCAGGACAAAAACTTCAGCTTATTAAGTGTTGAAGTTTTTAGAAATGAACTAAATAACTTCAGCATCTTCTGCTGAAGTTTTTCAATAAACTTTACGACAAAACTAATGAATCCAGGATAAAAACATCAGTTTATTAAGTGCTGAAGTTTTTAGAAATGAACTAAATAACATCAGCATCTTCTGCTGATGTTTTTGAATAAGCTTTACGACAAAACTATTGAATCCAGGACAAAAACTTCAGCTTATTAAGTGCTGAAGTTTTTAGAAATGAACTAAATAACTTTAGCATCTTCTACTGAAGTTTTTGAATAAGCTTTACGACAATACTATTGAATCCAGGACAAAAACTTCAGCTTAATAAGTGCTGAAGTTTTTAGAAATGAACTAAATAACTTCAGCATCATCTGCTGAAGTTTTTGAAAAAGCTCATGACAAAAACTTCAGCATGTTTTGGTATTTTTTTAACTTGATACTTATCTTTTTTGCATTTACTAGCTACTTTTTGTCTTTTATCACCTACTTTATCTTGCATTTAAATTTGTATGACCATATAGTAAATGACCCAAAAAGTTACTTTTGCACTTACATTGATTATGTGAAAAAATTTCTGGCTGAAGTTATTTTTTTACTATAGAAAAACTATGGACTGAATAGGGCTGAAGTTACATTTCTTTTTGCATTTACCACCCACTTATTTTACCACCTACTTATCTTGTTTTATTCAATTTCTCTGAACGTAAAACAGTAAACAGACCTGAAAAGTTACGTTTACATTTATAGATATTAAATTGATTAGGTGCACTCTTTGGCTATATTAACAATCTCTTCACTTGAAAACTTCATAGTCATCCATAGACTTCCATCATATTTCTTTAAATTTATATTCATCCTTAGCCTTTTAGCTTTTCTTAAAGAAAGAATGTCTGGTGCAAGCGGAAGTAGGAAGCTTACAATGGATGAAATTATGCAGAAGTGGGAGACTTTGAAGTGTGAGTGGTACAATAACGTACCGATGTCTAATCTAATGCATATGTTGGATCAAATAAAGGCTTATTGGGAGAGAATCAGACCATAATTTTTTGCCGATGAATCATTCCAGAACATGCTTAACCTGGAACGTAGTTGTAAAGGTTATTTAACCTCATTTGACAAGGTCGTGCAGTAGTTTGATTGTTTTAAGTTTCCATCTAGGACGACTATGCCAAGCTGCAAAACAACCTGAAGAGTGTAACAACACGGCCGGTCGTTTTTGGAATTTATGCCCTGATAAACTATTAATTGCTTCCCCCAAGTTTATTTCTGCTATTTCCATTTGCCGGGATGTTCGGTTTTGAGTTTCGGAGAGTTTTAGGACACTTAGTCCCTAAATGAGAGCTTAAGTGTTGGAAAGTTGATCGTACTCGAAATAGTGTGAAGATGACCTCGGAATGGAAATACGATGGTTCCGTTAGCTTCGTTGGGTGATTTCAGGGTTAGGAGCGTGTTCGGACTGTGTTTTGGAAGTCCGTAACTAATTTAGGCTTGAAATGCCGAAAGGTCGAATTTTGAAGTTTCTCGTTCGATAGTGAGATTTTGATCCGAGGGTCGGAATGGGATTCTGAGAGTTGCAGTAGTTCCGTTATGTCATTTGGGACGTGTTTGCAAAATTTCAGGTCATTCGGACGAGGTGTGATAGACTTTTTGATCGAAAGCGTATTTTGAGAAACTTGGAGTTCTTAGGCTTGAATCCATGGCTAATTTGAGGTTTCGATAATGTTTTAGGTGTTTTAGGGATTGGTACAAGTTTGGGGAGTGGTATTAGACTTGTTGGTGCCCTTGGTTGAGGTCCCGGGGGCCTCGGGATGATTTCGGATGGTTGACGGGGAGTTCTGAGGCATATTGCAGCTACTGAACTTTGCTGCTTCTGGTATTTCTGCACCTGCGGTTCCCATATTGCAGCTACTGAACTTTGCTGCTTCTGGTATTTCCGCACCTGCGGTTTGGGAACCGCAGGTGCGATGGCGCACGTGCGGTAAAAGAGACGCAGAAGTGGAAAAAGGAGGGATTCATCCAGGACCGCAGATGCAGTGTAATTTCCGAAGAAGCGGTACCGCACCTGCGGGCGGGGAGACGCAGATGCAGAATTTGGTGTTCAAGTGAGGGATCGCAGGTCTGGCCTTTGGTCCGCAAATGCGGAACCGTAGAAGCGGTCCCAAGGCCGCAGATGCGGAAACTGCTGGACAATGATTTAAAAGGAGTTCCGCAACCTTGGGGTTATTTCCACCATTTTTATCACGACTTTGGAGCTTTTTGGGCGATTTGAAGGAGGAGTTTCAAGAGAACTTCATTGAGGTAAGTAAATTGGGCTTAAAACTCGTTCCTATGTCATTATTTCATGGATTAGAGCTAGAAATTTAGGGAAAATCAGTAGTAATTGTGGGATTTAGGGCTTGGGATTAAGAGACTTTGAAATGAGAATTTGAGGGGTCATTTGGGCTCCGATTTCAGTGTTCTTGGTATGTATGAACTCGCGAGAGTATGAGGATTCCGAAAATGTAAATTTTACCCGATTCCAAGACGTGGGCCTGAGGGGCGTTTTGGTCATTTTACCTAATTTCGCGTATTAGCTTAGAATTTAATTATACAATCAGTTATTTGAAGTGTTATTTACATTATGAAACTTAATTGAATAGATTTGGGCCATTTGGAGTCAGATACTCATGGCAAGGGCGTGGTTTCGGGTTGACTTGCACTTGTTCGAGGTAAGTGGCTTGTCTAACCTTGTGTGGGGGACCTTTCCCCTTAGGATTGATATTTGTGGTAATTGAAATGCCTCGTACGTAAGGTGACGAGCGCGTACTTGTGCTAATTATTGGAAATCCGATTTTTCTTTAAAAATAGCCTTGAATTCTATTCTTCCTTTTCTTGCTTGCACTGTTCGGACATTAAATCTGCTGTAGCTTAGAGAAACTTGTTTACTTGACTAAATTGCTCTACTTGACTTAACTGCCTTAATTGTATTACGTGAATCATGCTAGGTTAGGATTACCTGTTTCACTTTGATACGAAACCGATTGGATTGAGTTCTTGTTGTTGCTGTGTATTTACTTTGGGACTACAGAACGGTATTCCGGGAGATCCCCCTGCACTTTTACTTTGGGACTACGGGACGGTATCCCGGGAGCTCCCCTGTATGTTTATATTGGGACTAAGAAATTGCATTTCGGGAGATCCCCCTGCACATTTATGAGTTGGACTACGGGACTGAACCTGAGAGCTTTACTGGAGATGATTATTTATATTTGGGGACTACAGGACGGTATCCTGGGAGATCCCCGGTTGTTATCTTGGAGCTGAGTTGTGTTCTCTTACTGTGCTTTACTTGCCTTTGTGATAGTTGTTGCTGTCCTTTATATCTTGTGTTATTTATTTACATTGTTAAACCTTATATCTTATTTCACCTCAGTAGGGCCCTAACCTTCCTCGTCACTACCCAACCGAGGTTAGGCTTGGCATTTACTGAGTACCGCTGTGGTGTACTCATGCCCTCCCTGCGCATGTTTTTCATGTGCAGATCCAGGTACCTCTACTCAAGCTTACCATTCTTGAGGCGAGGCGATTCTACGGGACTTCGAGGTATATATGCCGCGTCCGCTGACCGAGGAGTCTCTTTCTATTCCTGCATTTAGTATCTAGGCCTTTTCTACTTTATGTTCTTGTTAGACATTCTGGAGATTAGAGCTATGTAGTGTTTTTCTCAGCTTGTGGATCCGTGAGTTTCCGGGTTTCGGGATAGTGTATCAGATTTTGGAAAGTTGTGTGTATATGCCAAGCAGCATTTAAATACTGTTTCTTTCAGTTATTCGGCTTTTGAGTATTATTTCCGCAAGATTAGTTGTTTTCCGCATACATTAGACTTACCTAGTCGTAGAGACTAGGTGCCGTCACGATAGTTCACGGAGGGCAAACTGGGGTCGTGACAAGTTGGTATCAGAGCTCTAGGTTCATAGGATTCATGGATCACAAGCCGGTTTATTAGAGTCTCGCTGATCGGTACGGAGACATCTGTACTTATCTACGAGAGCCTATGTAACTGTTAGGAAAAATTTCACTTCATTTAAGTTCCTTGTCGTGCGAGATTTTTGATATCCCAATTCTAAACTTCTGTCTTTCTATTATCTAACAGATGGTGAGGACACGTGCTACTCGAGATGACCAGGCACCCGTGCCCCCTACTGGAGCCGTCAAAGGTCGGGGCCGGGTAGAGGCCGAGGACACGCTCGTGGTGCAGCCAGAGCACCCGCACGAGCTGCCGCTGAGGTACCACCAGCAGTACCAGCCGGAGTCCAGACACTTGATACGTCTACCACTACTATTCTAACACTCCAGGAGACTTTGGCACAGTTTATGAGCATGTACACCACTGTGGCTCAAGCAGGGTTGCTCCCCCATGCTGCAGCCACATCCCAGGTCGAGGGAGGAGTACAGACTCCCGCCGTCCGCACTCCTAAGTAGTGAGTGCATGTTGAGCAGGTTCCAGAGGTTATTCCTGCGCCGCCTGTAGTACCAGTTCAGCCCGAGGATAGGGCAGCGGCTTCAGAGGATGAGCAGCGGAGACTCGAGAGGTTCAAGAAATATGATCCTCCTGTATTCAGTGGGTTAGCATCAGAGAATGCCTTGGGATTTCTGGAGGAGTGCTACCGTATTCTTCGTGCTATTGGCATATCAGGATAGAGCAGGGTTTCCTTCACTACTTTCCAGCTTCGAGGAGCTGCCTATCAGTGGTGGTGTGCTTATGAGTTAGACAGTTCGGATGAGGCAGCTTCCCTAACTTGGACTCAGTTTTCAGATATGTTCACGAGGGAGTATGTCCCCCAGAGTCTTAGGGACGCCTGGCGCGCGGAGTTTGAGCATTTGCGCCAGGGTACTATGATTGTCTTAGAGTATGTTGTCCGTTACATTGACTTGGCTAGACATGCACCAGCTTTGGTTTCTACGGTTTGCGAGAAGGTTCGCCGGTTCATTGAGGGGCTTATTCCCAACATCAGATCTAGCATGGCTCGTGAGTTAGAGATGGATATATCTTATCAGCGGGTGGTGAGCATTTCTAGGAGGATTGAGGGTATGCATGCTAGGGACAGAGAGGAGAGAGAGGCCAAGAGGTCTCGAGAGTCGGGTCATTATTCTGGTGCCCGTGCCCCAGCTGCAGGTCGTCATGGTAGGGGTCATATGGGTCGCCTCGTTCATTCAGATCTTCCAGCAGCCAGTGGTATTCCAACTCTACCTAGGCCTCAGGAGCCTTATTATGCACCTCCAGTCTCTAGTGCGCCTCCTGCACGGGGTGCTTCCAGTGGTCAGTCCAGCAGACCTGGCCCGAGCCAGTCACAGCCGCCACGTCCTCCCAGAGCTTGTTTTGAGTGTGGTGACACACGCCATATGGTGAGGGATATCCCCAAACTCAGGAGGGGTGCACCTCCGCAGACTTCTCAGCCACAGCAGGCCCCGCAGAGCTCTCAGGCTATGGTCCCAGCGCCAGTTGCTACTCCACCGGCCCAGCCAACTAGGGGTGGAGGTCGGGGAGGTAGATGTTGCCCTCGAGGGGGAGGCTAGGCCAGATATTATGCTCTTCCAGCCCGTACTGAGGCTGTCGCCTCCGATTCTGTCATTACAGGTACTATTTTGGTCTGTCACAGAGATGTATCAGTTTTATTCGATCCTGGCTCCACTTATTCTTATGTGTCTTCTTATTTTGCCCCACATTTGGGTGTACCTCGGGATTCTTTGAGTTCCCCAGTTTATGTTTCTACTCCTGTGGGAGATTCTCTTGTTGTGGACCGCGTTTATCGGTCATGTTTGGTTATTCTTGGTGGTTTCGAGACCAGAGCCGACTTATTGTTGCTCAGCATGGCTGATTTTGATATTATCTTAGGACATGGACTGGTTGTCGCCCCATTATGCTTTCTTGATTGTCACGCCAAAACCGTAACACTGGCCATGCCAGGTGTACCGCGTATTGAGTGGAGGGGTGCTTTAAGCCACACTCCCAGTAGAGTTATTTGTTTCCTTAAGGCTCAGCGTATGGTTGAGAAAGGTTGTAATGCGTACTTAGCTTATGTGAGAGATGCCAGTATGGATATTCCTTCTGTTGATTCAGTCCCAGTAGTACGGGATTTCCCTGATGTGTTTCCAGCTGATCTTCCGGGCATGTCACCCGATAGAGACATTGATTTTGGCATTAATCTGTTGTCGGGCACTCAGCCCATTTCTATCCCTCCGTATTGTATGGCTCCTCCTGAGTTGAAGGAGTTGAAGGAGCAATTGCAGGAATTACTTGATAAGGGTTTCATTCGGCCCAGTGTATCGCCTTGGGGTGCTCCTGTGTTATTTTTGAAGAAGAAGGATGGTTCTATGCGCATGTGTATTGATTACCTCCAGTTGAATAAGGTGACAGTGAAGAACCGCTATCCTTTGCCTCGTATTGATGACCTGTTCGACCAGTTGCAGGGTGCTTGTGTGTTTTCTAAGATTGACTTGCGTTCAGGCTATCATCAGTTGAAGATTCGGGAGCCAGATATCCCGAAGACTGCCTTGAGGACTCGGTATGGTCAAGAGTTCCTTGTTATGTTATTTGGGCTGACTAATGCCCCAGCAGCCTTCATGCATCTGATGCACAGTGTTTTCCGGCCATATCTTGATTCGTTCGTGATCGTTTTTATTGATGACATTCTGGTGTATTCCCGGAGTCGGGGAGATCATGAGCAGCACCTGAGGACAGTACTTCAGGCCTTGAGAGAGAAGAAGTTGTATGCTAAGTTCTCAAAATGTGAGTTTTGGCTGGATTCTGTGGCGTTTTTGGGTCATGTGGTCTCGAGAGAGGGTATTCAGGTGGATCCGAAGAAAGTGGAGGTCGTGCAGAGTTGGCCTAGACCATCCTCAGCTATAGAGATCCGTAGTTTTCTTGGCTGGCGGGTTATTACCGTCGATTTGTTCAGAGGTTTTCATCTATTGTGACCAGACTGACCCAGAAGGGTGCTCCGTTCCATTGGACGGACGAGTGTGAGGCAAGCTTTGAGAAGCTCAAGACAGCCCTGACTACATCCCCAGTTTTGATACTACCTACTGGTTCGGGGTCTTATACTGTCTATTGTGATGCCTCGAGAGTTGGACTTGGAGCGGTATTGATGCAGGACGGTAGGGTGATTGCCTACGCGTCCAGACAGTTGAAGATATATGAGAAGAATTATCCTGTCCATGATCTTGAGTTAGCTGCCATTGTTCATGCCTTGAAGATCTGGCGTCATTACTTGTATGGTGTGCCTTGTGAGATATATACTGATCACCGGAGTTTGCAGCATTTGTTCAAGCAGAAGGACCTTAATTTGCGACAGAGGAGATGGCTAGAGCTGCTGAAGGATTATGACATCACTATCTTGTATCACCCGGGCAAGGCCAATGTGGTGGCCGATGCTTTGAGCCGTCGGGCAGAGAGTTTGGGGAGTTTGGCTTATTTACCAGCAGTAGAGAGGCCTATGGCGATGGATGTTCAGGCCCTAGCCAGCCAGTTTGTGAGATTGGATCTTTCGGAGCCCAGTCGGGTTCTAGCTTGTGTGGTCTCTCGGTCTTCCTTGTTCGATCGTATCCGGGAGCATCAGTTTGATGACCATCATTTGCTTGTCCTCAAGGACAAAGTGTTACATGGCGATGCTCGAGATGTGACTTTAGGTGCTGACGGGGTATTGAGGATGCAGGGTCGAGTATGTGTACCCAATGTTGATGGGCTTCGGGAGTTGATTCTAGAGGAGGCCCACAGTTCGCGGTATTCCATTCATCCGGGTGCCGTGAAGATGTATCAAGATTTGAGGCAGCACTACTGGTGGAGGCGGATAAAGAAGGATATAGTTGGGTTTGTAGCTCGGTGCCTTAATTGCCAGCAGGTGAAGTATGAGCACCAAAGGCCGGGTGGATTGCTTCAGCAGATAGAGATTTCGAAGTGGAAGTGGGAGAGGATTACCATGGACTTCGTATCTGGGCTCCCACGGACTTTGAAGAAGTTCGATGCCATTTGGGTTATTGTGGATCGGCTGACCAAGTCCGCGCATTTCATCCCTGTGTGTACTACCTATTCCTCGGAGCGATTGGCAGAGATTTATATCCGGGAGATTGTCCGTCTGCATGGTATTCCAGTTCCCATCATTTCAGACAGAGGTACTCAGTTCACATCATGGTTCTGGAGAGTCGTACAGCAGGAGTTGGGTACTCGGGTGGAGTTGAGCACAACATTTCACCCTCAGACGGATGGATAGTCCGAGCGCACTATTCAGATTCTTGAGGATATGCTCCGTGCGTGTGTGATTGAGTTTGGAGGTTCTTGGGATCAGTTCTTGCCATTGGCGGAGTTTGCCTACAACAACAACTATTAGTCCAGCATTCGGATGGCACCGTACGAGGCCTTATATGGTAGGCGATGTAGATCCCCGGTGGGTTGGTTCGAGCCAGGTGAGGCCAGATTATTGGGCACAGACTTGGTTCAGGATGCTTTGGAGAGAGTCAAGGTGATTCAGGATAGACTCCGTACAGCCCAATCCAAACAGAAGAGTTACGCGGACCGGAAGGTTCGTGATGTTTCCTATATGGTTGGAGAGCAGGTTCTGCTTCGGGTTTCGCCTATGAAGGGCGTTATGAGATTTGGAAAGAAGGGGAAGGTGAGTCCGAGGTTTATTGGCCCTTTTGAGATATTGAGGCATGTTGGGGAGGTTTCTTACGAGCTTGCCTTACCTCCCATCTTCAGGAGTTCATCCGGTATTTCATGTTTCGATGCTCTGGAGGTATCACAGTGATCCGTCGCACGTGTTGGATTTCAGCTCAGTCCAGTTGGAGAAGGATCTATCTTATGTGGAGGAGCCAGTGGCAATATTGGACAGGCAGGTTAGGAAGCTGAGGTCAAAGAACATTGCATCAGTGAAGGTTCAGTGGCGGGGTCAGCCGGCCGAGGAGGCGACCGGGGAGACCGAGCAGGATATGCGCAGCCAGTACCCCCATCTTTTCAGTACTTCAGGTATGTCTTTGTGCTCATTCGAGGACGAATGAATGTTTAAGTGTGGGTGCAACGACCCGGGCGGTCATTTTTGGAATTTACGCCCTGATCCCCTATTAACTGCTTCCCCCAAGGTTATTTCTGCTATTTCGATTTGTCGGGATGTTCAGTTTTGAGTTTCGAAGAGTTTTGGGACACTTGGTCCCAAAATGAGAGCTTAAGTGTTGGAAAGTTGGCCATAGTCAGAACAGTGTGAAGACGACCTCGGAAAGGAAATCCGATGGTTTCGTTAGCTTCGTTGAGTGATTTCGGGGTTAGGAGCGTGTTCGGACTGTGTTTTGGAGGTCCGTAGCTAATTTAGGCTTGAAATGCCGAAAGGTCGAATTTTGAAGTTTCCGGTTCAAGTGTGAGATTTTGATCCGAGGGTCGAAATGGGATTCCGAGAGTTGCAGTAGTTCCATTATGTCATTTGCGACGTGCGTGCAAAATTTCAAGTCATTCGGACGAGGTGTGATAGACTTTTTGATCGAAAGCGTATTTTGAGAAACTTGGAGTTCTTAGGCTTGAATCCATGGCTAATTTGAGGTTTCGATATTGTTTTAGGTGTTTTAAGGATTGGTTCAAGTTTGGGGAGTGGTATTAGACTTGTTGGTGCCGTTGGTTGAGGTCCCGGGGGCCTCGGGATGATTTCAGATGGTTGACGGGGAGTTTTGAAGTATATTGCAGCTGCTGAACTTTGCTGCTTCTGGTATTTCTGCACCTGCGGTTGGAACCGCATGTGCAATGGCGCACGTGCGGTAAAAGAGTCGCAGATGCGGTGTAATTTTCGCAGAAGCGGTACCGCACCTGCAGGTAGGGAGCCGCAGATGCGGAATCTGGCGTTCAAGTGAGGGGTCGCAGGTGCGGCCTTTGGTCAGCAAGAAGATGCGGAAACTGCTGGACAGTGATATAAAAGGAGTTCCGCGACCTTGGGGTTATTTCCACCATTTTTATCACGACTTTGGAGCTTTTTTGGGCGATTTGAAGGACGGGTTTCAAGAGAACTTCATTGAGGTAAGTAAATTGGGCTTAAAACTCGTTCCTATGTCATTATTTCATGGATTAGAGCTAGAAATTTAGGGGAAAATCAGTAGTAATTGTGGGATTTAGGGCTTGGGATTAAGAGACTTTGAATTGAGAATTTGAGGGGTCTTTTGGGCTCCGATTTCAGTGTTCTTGGTATGTATGAACTCGTGAGGGTATGAGGATTCCGAAAATGTAAATTTTACCCATTTCCGAGACGTGGGCCTGAGGGGCGTTTTGGTCATTTTACCTAATTTCGTGTAGTAGCTTAGAATTTAATTATACAATCAGTTATTTAAAGTGTTATTTACATTATGAAACTTAATTGAATAGATTTGGGCCATTTGGAGTCGGATACTCGTGGCAAGGGCATGGTTTCGGGTTGACTTGCACTTGTTCGAGGTAAGTGGCTTGTCTAACCTTGTGTGGGAGACCTTTCCCCTTAGGATTGATATTTGTGGTAATTGAAATGTCTCGTACGTGAGGTGACAAGCGCGTACTTGTGCTAATTGTTGGAAATCCGGTTTTTCTTTAAAAATAGCCTTGAATTGTATTCTTCCTTTTCTTGCTTGCACTGTTCGGATATTAAATTTGTTGTAGCTTAGAGAAACTTATTTACTTGACTAAATTGCTCTACTTGCCTTAACTGCCTTAATTGTATTACGTGAATCATGCTAGGTTAGGATTACCTGTTTCACTTTGATACGAAATCGATTGGATTGAGTTCTTGTTGTTGTTGTGTATTTACTTTGGGACTACGGACGGTATTCCGGGAGATCCCCCTGCACTTTTACTTTGGGACTACGGGACGGTATCCCGCGAGCTCCCCTGTATGTTTACTTTGGGACTACGGAATTGCATTCCGGGAGATCCCCCTGCACATTTATGAGTTGGACTACGGGACTGCACCCGGGAGATCCACTGGAGATGATTATTTATATTTGGAGACTACAGGACGGTATCCTAGGAGATCCCCGGTTGTTATCTTGGAGCTGAGTTGTGTTCTCTTACTGTGCTTTACTTGCCTTTGTGATAGTTGTTGCTGTCCTTTATATCTTATGTTATTTATTTACATTGTTAAACCTTATATCTTATTTCACCTCAGTAGGGCCCTAACCTTCCTCGTCACTACCCAACCGAGGTTAGGCTTGGCACTTACTGAGTACCGCTGTGGTGTACTCAT
>NC_031996.1:1542333-1651236 GCF_001879085.1 Nicotiana attenuata | reverse complement strand
TTCTTGTGTCATGGGCTAACTAAAAAGCAAAATTCAGTGGCCTTATCTACTGCTGAAGCTAAGTATGTTGTTGCTGCTTCATGATTGTGCTCAATTGTTGTGGATCAAGCAGCAGTTGATGGATTTTGGTATTGAAGTTGGTTGCATCCCTATTTTCTGTGATAACACTAGTGCTATTAGTATGACTAAGAATCCGGTTCATCATAAGAGCACTAAGCACATAGATGTTAGACACCATTTTTTGAGGGACAACTATGAGAAAGGCTTGATCACTATGGAGTTTTGTGCTACTGACAAGCAAATTGCTGACATCTTCACAAAAGCCTTAGGTAGAGATCACTTTGAGAGGAACAGGTTGGAATTAGGGATGAGTAAGATCACCTAAAGGGACCATTTCAAGGTTAAACGAAAAAAATGAAAAAAATTGAAAAAAAAAATTTGGTTAGAACGTCTGTAAATTGTGTATAATTATATTAAATCTTGCTCAGTCTCATACTTTCCATAGTATACTCTTGTGCCATGTGTTAAAATGACTCATTAATCTCTAATGATATTTTCTCTATTTTGGCAATTTAGACTCACACAAGAGAATTATCAGTGAAGAACCTGGTTCATCAAGATAACACGGTATGTTTTCTACACTCTGCAAAATTTGAAATAAATATATTTGGATCATGAGCAGAGTCCTACCAAATACCAAACTCCTTTTGGACTTATCCGTTACAAGTGAACCAGTCCCATTCAAAAGAGTCCCAACCGAATGGAAGTATCTATATTCTAGGGATACACTCCAACATCTCTTCAACACTGAATTTCAGTTTAATTAAACTTCGAAGAGTCTGAAAAGCTGTAGTTACCCCATCAATTACTCCCATGTATATTGATCAGCTTAAGTGTATTCCTTACTTCATCTCTCACTCAAGCCGTTAAAAACTCTCATTCTTCTTTCATCTTCCAAACACAATCTAATTCTCTTCTCTTCCATACCCTAGCCCAGATATGTCGAAAACCTCTGGAAATCCTTCATCACCACCACAGGAAACCACTTCCACACTTTCTACAACACCAATCTCTAAAAAAAGTAGAGTAAAGATGATGGCTCGTAAGATTGTCGCTGAAGGAGAACAGATCAAGAAAATAAACAAGCAATTGAAAGCAGGTAGGGAAGAAGAATCCTAGACATCTGAAGATTCATTTAAGTCTGCTACTAAGAAGGAAGAAAGTAGGTCTTCCGAAACTGAACAGGTATCTTCTGATTCTAAAGTTACTCCTGAGATAATTTCTGAAGTTGCTGCAAATTTGGAGAATAGATTTGTGCTGGTAGGTTATATAACAGGTGTTGAGACTAAAGAATCTGGAGAAGTTGGCGGTAAAAATAAAAAGGGAAAATAAAAAGAGAGCAAGGGTGCTAGGAGTGCTGTGAGGGGAAAGGGTAAAAGAGTGGTTGATTCTTCACCCACTCCTGTTGGTCGAACAAAAGAAACTAATGCAATGGTTGTTTGGGGAGAGGAATTTACTGAAATAGAAGAGAGTGTGAGCAAAACAGGGGGAAGTGGGAAGCCGCTGAGGGGTAGGTTCAACTTGAGAAATATAGATGAACTTGTTCCATCTGAACAGGAAACCCTCTTGGACCTACTGATAGGGTTATCAATGGCACCAAAACTCATGCCATTCCCTATGGTTTCATTCTCACAACTGTGCTTGCACATTTCAAGGTACCTATGAAGAAGTGGGGTTAATACTCTGCTTGCTTGCAATTATAAAGTCAATGTCATTCCTAATGAACCTGGTTCATCAAAAAAGACACCTATAAATAGAAAGGTCAGAGCTCTATTACAGGAGAGTGAGGCAAAGGATGCTGAGATAGCAAGGCTGAAGACACGATTGGTTGAGGTACAATCTGAGAGAGATGTTCTCAGAGCTGAACTTGCAAGGGAAAAGGAGAAGAATGATGGAATTCTTCAAGACACGTTGAAACTTCTCCAAGCAAATAACCCAGCCCCTGCCTCTTCCAAGCCTTAAATCCTAGCCTAGTGTAGATCAACCAGTGACCCAATTCGGGACTTTTTGTTTCTTTTGCTCATGTTTTCAGTATTTTTGTTTCTTCTTATGCTTTGTGGTAGAATCTTATCAATCATCAATGAAATTCACTATTTTTGCTCTAACTGTTTGTTCATATTTCTTTGATGGTTAAAATTCTTAGCTTGATCTATGATGATTAATCCATGTTTGCATTTGAAGTAGCCCCAGTGGCCATGAGTATGCTTTAAAATCTGGTTATCTCACATTTTTTATGCAACTTTTCGATGATGCCAAAAGGGGGAAAAAGGTTGTGCTTTAAACAAGAGATGTTTACACTTTGAACAGTGATGTTTATAACCTAATGTACCTGGTCCTTGATGATAAGTGATATAAAGGAAAAATATTTCTAACATTGTGTTGATGTTTGAGCTGAGTTCTGGGACGGCCTAAGTGTATGAAAAGCACAGTGTTTGTCATCATCAAAAAGGGGGAATTTGTTGGCCCAAGTAAAGGTTAGTTTTGAAGACTGACAAAGGAACTCAGACATGAACCAAGTCCATCCAGTGGTCCATCCCTCAAGTTCACAAAAACGGGCAGATTCAAGCATGTGGGATGCACGTGAAGGAGATAAGCTTAAATAGGTGTATTTAATATCTCCAGATCGAAAAAAGATTGCATAATTGATAAGGAGAAGGAGTCCGTAATCAAAGAGAACACAATTCAAGATAGGGAAGGAGTTAGAAGTTGAAATCAACTAGAACTCTTCCACCAAGGAAGAGTTGCATCAGAACTCTAGTTATTTCTTCATCTACTAACTCTATAAATTGCAGGATGTTCTCACATTAAAGTGTTGCACAAAAACGCAGAAGTTAAACGTGAATTGGGAGCAAAATAGCAAGGCTTTTTGCAAGCAGTTCATGTGTGATTCAAGTGTGCAAACGAGAAGCTACATGAACCAGATTGAAGAACCAGGTCCATAAAGAGTTTTATGTGTCTTTCTTTTTTTCTAGTTCAATTGTAGTAGGTGTTTCATATTTTACCTTTCAGCTTTATCTAGAAGCAATTGTAATAGGTATATTGAGTATTCAAGTTAGAGTTAACTTGAAGTTGTCGCAGTAGTTAGAGGCTGATTGCCACAATGGGATTAGAGTTAATCCTTAGGTTTACAAAGAGTTTTGTAAATGTTGTTTTGGCTTAGTGATTTTAGTGGAAGTTTGGGAAAATCCTACTGATAGTAGGTCGTGATTTTATCACCTTTTGAGCCAGGTGTTTTCCACATAAAAATCCTTGTGTTCTTTTATTTTCTGTATTTTAATTCCGCAAACAGTAGTAGTTAGAACACCTAGAAGAACCAGGTTCTTCTAGATCGTAAATTGGGTACCACACAAATCACCCCCCCTCTTGTGTGGTATTGACGTTTGGAACTTCATAAAGAACACAAAGATTTTTACGTGGAAAACACCTGGCTCAAAATGTGAAAAAACCACGACCTACTACTCAGTAGGATTTTCCCAAACTTCCACTAAAATCACTGAGCCAAAACAGCATTTACAAAACTCTTGTAAACCTAAGGATTAAACTCTAATCCCAGTGTGGCACATAGCCTCAACTGTTACGACACTTTCAAGTTGGCATATAACTTGAATACTCAAAGTACCTATTACAATTGCTTCTATAAAAGCTGGAAAGGTACAACTTTAAACCACCTACTACTATTGAACTAGAATAAGAATAAACACAATGGAATCGGTTCTTCTATCTTGTCCAAGTAGTTTCAGGAATGCACACTTGAATTTCACATAAATTGCTTGCAAAATTGCCTCGCTCTTTTGCTCTCAATTTAGTTTCACTTCTTCGTTTGGGCAATACCTGTAAAAGAGAACAATTACTGTTATTTAATGAGTTAGTAATCAGAGTTTGATTGAGACTCAATTACTGATCTTCCATCGAAGTTGAGTCCTTGAACAATACAAACTCCAACCCTATCCTTTATCCGGATTGTGTCCTCTTCCCATGAGGATACTTTCTTTCCTCATCCAATATGCAACCTTTTCGATCAGTTCAGGAGATATTGCTGCTTTATCCTTGAGACTTATCTCCTTCATGTGCATCTCACATATATAGGTTGATAAACACTGTGTCTCACATGATGGACTTGTTCCATGACTGAGTGCATTTGTCATTCTTCAAAACTTCACCTGAACTTGGGCCAACACTACATCTTTGATTTTGGGTATTTTCCTTGTAACTCTTCCCTGATTTTTCGAAATTGCTTCCTTACTTTTGTGATACTTTCCTTAGTTAGTACTGATTCCCTGTGATTTTCAATCTCATTTGTGATTCTCTGAACTAATTTTTCAGAATCAAATTGTACTCTACCTTGTTTATATGCACAAATATGCTGTTAATTAACGTGCACTTTCCTTATATTTAAACTATTCTGTACTTAGTCCTTATTACATGCTACATGTTTTTACTATTCCTATTATGGTAAAATAAGTCTTACAAGCAATTCTTTTCCTTATTTGATACAACTTGTACCTGTTTGAACCATGGCTCCCTAATTGAAGGAAGTCCAGGTCTTTAATTGATTTTGATTCGTATTATTTCTATAATTATGCTAAGTCAGTACTTGTTGCCTTATTTTCGACCAATTTTTAAAGCTATAAATACCCTAAGTCCTTTCATTAACAACACGGACAATAGTTCAGAACACACACATACACACTCAAACTCTCTCTTCTTTCTCTACTACTTGTGCTACTGATTTGTCTAGCCGGCTGAAAGCCAAGGCTAGACTGTGGAACTTTACTTGCTTCACTTTTTTTGCACTTTGCTTCCTTAACTAGTATGTCCCTAGTTAAATTCTGAAACTCAACTCTATGTGCTCCACTGTTTGTCGATCCCTGTCTCTTTCTGCACTGACTTAATGGCTCATGTTCTTTAATTGTACTTCATGTTTACTGCTTTACTCAACATGCTTAAGTTCTGTCCTCTCTTGGTCAAATGTAATCAGCTTGTCTACTTGAGTGCCTGTTTATGCCCCTCAACTAGTATGTCTCCAAATGTACTTGGTTAACACCAAGTCATGACTAATTATGTGTAATAGACTCCTGCATGACTACTCCCATACCATGTCCCTATATCTTGTTACTATTATGATTTCAAGCATGATTCCCTTGTTAACTCTTTGAAGTAATTGTTTATGTTCTGGAGACCAATCAGTCCCTACCTGTTCTTTGTACTTGCTAGTCTATATGCACCTCTTCTCAGCCATGTTCATGTGTTTTGATTTGGGCCCTCTATGTCCCCAACCCCTACTTCCCTGCTTGTAACTTCTGAAACTGTTCTGTGTGTGTGCTGGCTTGTTCCAAGTTGTTGTTGCTCCTATCCCCTTCCCCTTTCAAAACTGTTTTTCCCTAAGCAACTCTTCTGTTGCTGTTGCAAACTTATTTCAAACTAATCATTTTCAAAACTATTTTTCCAACTCAACTCTTTTAAATCTATGCCAAGCACTCTCATATATACTCTTAGACCACTAGGTTCTGCTCCTTTTGTGTGAGCCTTGCCTTGGGACCCTTGAGCTCCTTCCGAACTTGGACACATAAAAGTTGCCCTTTCCACACTACACTCATTCTATTTTGGTTATGCAATCTAGGTGTGAGCACTGCCCGGGATCCTTTGAGGTCCTTAGGGAACTCTGACACACCCAGATATGGAAAGGCTATGGAACAAAATCTTGGCATTTGAAGTGATTTATTACGTAACTCAAGGAGGAAGTCCTAATCAGGCTTCCTATAGTGTAATTTCTTATTTTCATTTGCTACTTATGTAATTCATTTCAATGTTGGTCTGTAATAACCTGTTGTAAACAAGTAATAGGGTGGCTAGTGAAAAGGGATGGGGGTAAATATGCATGTTATAGTTGTTGAGGGTAGAAAATATGTTACTAGGGTTATATTCCTAATTGTGCAATAGAAACCATGTTTAAGGTTCATACATGCATTAGAAGTCATGCTCTTAGGACCCATGTTTTCTTGCTTCAGCATCTCATCCATCACTAATCCATGTTTTATGTCTATCACTTAGAAATCCTGCTCCTAGGAAAATAACAACATTGGCATAAAAGCTGTTACTCTCGTACTTTCAGAAGTCCCATTTCAATAATTCTGCAACTCTTGTGCGCATTTAGAAATCATGCCTTAGGGATTCTGTTTTTTTAACAATCCTGCCATTTGCACGTGCATATTAGATATCATGTTCTAGGATCTTGTTTGCACTTTGACGCCTAGTTAATTACTGATTCATGAAAAGGTAATAAAAAAATAGTCTCACATTGTGGTGTTTTTCTGAATAAAGCTGGTAATAATCTCTGCATTCGTATCAACTAGAACAACATGCTCTTAGGGTAAAATAATTTCCACACTGTTTTAATAATTCTGAATAACTGCTGCACATTATTTTACGCCTAGGCAAGCCTTAGGTAATCAACTTTAAATAAAACCAGAACCATCTCTGTGATTAGTGTCTAATTATCAACTATTAAATCAGTAGGCAAGCCTGATTCAGACTTCTTTTCTGAGTCATGTGATAAATCTAGTTCTGCTGTTATCACTTAGATACCATGCATAGGATTTAAATCCAGACTTTAATTGTGTATGAGTCATGCTGTCTATGTGTATTACCTGTGGAGGTATATTTGAGCGTTTCGTTTGTCTTCCATGCTCCCCTTAATTGAAGTCCTACTTGTTATTGTATGTCGCCTTAGTATTTTGCCTTTAAACCTGAGGGTCTGCCTAGAACCTCCTTCTTATAGGATAGGAGTCCTAAATTCCTCCAGGACTGATAGGAAGGGACGGGTAACAACATGCAATAGGGGTCGAGACCAACCTTCGCTTTAATTACCTTCACGGGGCGGGAAAGGGTAGATATGGAAATGATGACCGGTGTGCTAATGCCACGCGTAGCCCCTTTTCTAAGGAGTGATTACCGGGCATCGTACTGATGTGATCCATATTACAAACAAACCTAGGACACCCCTCTTTACGTTCATGAACATGCTTAGATTATAATCCTTTTCAAAATCTCACTGTTTTTTCAAACATTTGTGTGTTTAAACTTAAATCCCCTACTACTTGAGCCATACTTGCTTATTTGCTAACTGTACAAATTCACAAAAACTGTCTGGCCGGGAACCACACTAGTGGATCCTGAGGGGTGCCTAACACCTTCCCCTTAGGATAATTTCAAGCCCTTACCCTATCTCTGGTTATCAAACATAGTTAGAAATGAACTATATAGGTGCCCTAACGCACCTTAAAATCGTTAGGTGGCGACTCTTCAAAAATGCAAACCCCCTTTCCCAAAAGGAAAGAGTTGTCCCAACCAAATGTCATAAACCGGATTCCTTCCGCGAGGAAAGGAATAAGGGGGCGCGACACACGGTACTCTTTGCTAGAGTGCACCTGTTGCGCTTTGACATGGATAGCTCAAAAGTTGAGGCACTACTTTTGTGCCTACACCACATATCTCATATCAAGAATGGACCCGTTGAAATACATCTTCCAGAAACCCATGCCTACCGGAAAGTTGGCGAAATGGAAAATATTGCTTAGTGAGTTTGAAATCATCTATGTAACTCAGAAGGTGGTCAAAAGGCAAGCATTGGCAGATCATTTGGCAGAAAATCCTGTAGACGGAGAATACGAACCATTGAAAACTTATTTTCCCGAAGAGGAAATATCATTTGTGGGAGAGGACATCACTAAAGCATATGATGGTTGGAGGATGTTCTTTGATGGAGCTGCAAACTTCAAAGGAGTGGGTATCGAAGCTGTCTTAGTGTCAGAAACAGGCCAACACTATCCGGTATCCGCAAAACTCAGGTTTCCATGTACCAACAATATGGCGGAATATGAGGCTTGCATCTTGGGACCCAGGTTGGCCATTGACATGAACGTTCACGAGTTGTTGGTGATTGGAGATTTCGACCTTTTGGTACATCAGGTTTTAAGAGAATCGGCGACGAAGAACACTATGATATTACCATATCTGTACTGTGTGCAAGAGCTGATCAAAAGGTTCACGAAGATAGAATTCAAACATGTTCCGAGGATTCAGAATGAGTTTGCTGATGCATTAGCCACTCTATCTTCCATGATACAACACCTAGACAAGAATTTCATCGACCCTATCCCAATAGGAATTCATAAGCAACCAACTTATTGTGCTCATGTTGAATAAGAAATTGATGGAAATCCATGGTTCCATGACATCAAAGAATACTTGGCAAAATGAGAATATCCGGAGCACGCAACTTATACTCAAAAACGTACACTCTGAAGGTTAGCCAACCACTTCTTTCAAAGCGGAGGAATTCTGTACAGAAGGACTCCTAACCTGGGGTTACTATGGTGTGTTGATGCCAAGGAAGCATCCAGATTGCTCGAGGAAATACATGCCGGAACTTGCGGTCCGCACATGAATGGTTTTGTCTTAGCCAAGAAAATACTAAGAGCAAGGTATTTCTGGATGACCATGGAAACAGACTACATCAGGTATGTCCAGAAGTGTCACCAATGCCAGATACATGCTGACATGATACGAGTGCCACCCAATGAACTCAATGCAACAAGTGCACCTTGGCCTTCCTCCGTTTGTGGCATAGATGTCATCGGTCCGGTCGAACCCGCTGCTTCAAACGGGCATAGATTTATTCTGGTGGCCATATAATATTTCACAAAATGGGTTGAAGCTGCATCTTACAAAGCTGTAACCAAGAAGGTCGTTGCAGATTTTGTTCAATCGCATTGTTTGTCGGTTCGGGGTTCCAGAGCCAATCATCACCGACAACGCCGCCAATCTTAACAGTGATTTAATGAAGGCTATATGTGAAACTTTCAAGATCAAGCAAAAGAATTCCACAGCATATAGGCCGCAAATTAATGGTGTCGTAGGAGCTGCCAACAAGAACATCAAGAAAATATTGAGGAAAATGGTAGTTAATTACAAACAATGGCACAAGAAGCTACCATTTGCTTTAATTGGATATTGTACCACCGTTCGCACATCAACTGGGGCAACTCCTTATTTATTTGTTTACGGTACTGAAGCAGTTATCCCGACCGAAGTAGAAATCCCTTCTCTAAGAATTATACAAGAAGCCGAGCTCAACAACGTAGAATGGGTGCAGAGCCGATATGAGCAACTGGCCCTCACTGATGGAAAAAGAATGAATGCAGTATGTCACGGTCAACTCTACCAAAACAGAATGGTAAGAGCTTTCAACAAATGGGTCAAACCAAGGCAATTCACACCGAGGTAATTAGTGCTAAAGCAAATTTTCCCGCATCAAGATGAAGCTAAAGGGAAATTTTCACCCAATTGGCAATGTTCCTACATGGTTCATCGAGTACTAACAGGAGGGGCGCTTATACTCGCAGAAATGGACGGAGAAATTTGGCCAAAACCTATCAACTCAGATGCAGCCAAGAGATACTATGTTTAGGACTATTTATGTTTCTTTACTTGATGTAACTGAACTACGCTTGACATGATTCTCATTTAAGAGAGGATACGTAGGCAGCCCTGTGGGTTTAGTCACATCTTAATAAAATCTTTATTTTTGCCATGATCAAAAAACTGGGGCACCCTCAAAATTCTAAAGCAAGTTCAGCCAACTTCGTCAAACATGGAACAACCAAAAGTATTGCATTTAAACTGGGGCAGAATTTTGAGGGAGACCCTCAAAATTCTAAGGCAAGGAGGTCGCAATGTCTCTAAAATATGTCACAGTCACTGATTCATCTAAATTACTCGATATCGCACACTACTACATTTCAAATAACTATATTTATCAAACGCATGCATATTTTTTCGAAAATTTTATTTCTATGACAGCCAGATGTTACCTAAGGTAACTCAAACAATATCTCAAACAAAGAGCAAAGATAGAGCAAGAAGACGAAAGTGCGAACCAACCTTTCCCACAGAACTCACAATTTTTCTTTGGATGCAGGCACAATAAGACAATAATATTCGCAGATATATCAAGACACTGCCTTCAAGACAACAAATTATCTAGCGCAAACTTCCTCAGCTAAGAAATACTTTACTCTCCCATGGTCTCCTTTATGCGCATCGAGACTAAGCACCGTCTCCTCTTCTTGCATGAGGCTAAGCACTGCCTCCCTTATTCGCATGAGGCTAAGCATTGCCTCCTTATTTGCGTAAGGCTAAGCATTGCCTTTCCTTGCATCGAGACTAAGAATTGTCTCTTCTTCTTGCATGAGGCTAAGCATTGCCTCCCTAATTTCGTAAGGCTAAGTACTGCCTTTCCTTGCATCGAGGCTAAGCACTGGCTCCTATTCTTTGCATGAGGCTAAGCATTGCCTCCCTAATTGCATGAGGCTAAGCATTTCCTCCCTAATAGCATGAGACTAAGCATTGTCTCCTCTTCTTGCATGACACTAAGCATTGCGTCCCTAATTGCACAAGGCTAAGCACTGCCTTTCCTTGCATCAAGACTAAGCACTGTCTCCTATTCTTTGCATGAGGATAAGCATTGCCTCCCTAATTGCATAAGGCTAAGCATTGCCTTTCCTTGCATCGAGACTAAGCACTGTCTCCTATTCTTTGCATGAGGCTAAGCATTGCCTCCTGATATTCTAAACGTCAATACCATACAAGAGGGGGGTGATTTGTGTGGTACCCAATTTTCGCTCTAGAAGAACCTGGTTCTTCTAGGTGTACTTACTACTACTGTTTGCAGAATAAAGAGTACATAAAATAAAGAACACAGAGATTTTTACGTGGAAAACACCTGGCTCAAAAGGTGAAAAAACCACGACCTACTACTCAATAGGATTTTCCCAAACTTCCACTAAAATCACTGAGCCAAAACAGCATTTACAAAACTCTTGTAAACCTAAGGATTAAACTCTAATCCCAGTGTGGCACACAGCCTCAACTGTTGCGACACATTCAAGTTAGCCTATAACTTGAATACTCAAAAGTACCTATTACAATTGCTTCTACAAAAGCTGGAAAGGTACAACTTTAAACCACCTACTACAATTGAACTAGAATAAGAATAAACATAATGGAATTGGTTCTTCTATCTTGTCCAAGTAGCTTCAGGAATGCACACTTCAATCTCACATAAATTGCTTGCAAAATTGCCTCGCTCTTTTGCTCTCAATTTAGTTTCACTTCTGCGTTTGTGCAACACCTGTAAAAGAGAACAATCACTGTTATTTAATGAGTTAGTAATCAGAGTTTGATTGAGACTCAATTGCTGATCTTCCATCGAAGTTGAGTCCTTGAACAATACAAACTCCAACACATGTGTCCTCTTCCCATGAGGATACTTTCTTTACTCATCCAATATGCAACCTTTTCGATCAGTTCGGGAGATATTGTTGCTTTATCCTTGAGACTTATCTCCTTCATGTGTATCTCACATGTATAGGTTGATAAACACTGTGTCTCACATGATGGACCTGGTCCATAACTGAGTTTATTTGTCATTCTTCAAAACTTCACCTGAACTTGGGCCAACAAATTCCCCCTTTTTGATGATGACAAACTCTATGCTTTTACTGATCAGAGAACCTGTGGAACTCAGCTTAATCATCAACACTTTAACTTAGAAATTTTAACTTATCATCAAGGACCAGGTTTAATCAGGTTATAAATATCACATTATTCAGAATAACAAGTAAAGCACAATATCTCTTCTCCCTTTTGGCATCATCGAAAAGTTTCAAATATTGTGAATCCCAGATTTTAATAATTACTCATAGCCACTGGGGCAACTGCAAGTGAAAACATCGTTCAGTTAATCAACAACCAACAAACAAAATTAACTATTAAGTTCAGAATCTTCATAGAACAAGAGAAAAAGCAAATTGTCATTGATTAGGATATGTTTCCACAAATAGACCACAAAGAGAAAGAAAAACTTCCAAACATGAGCAACAAGAACAGAAAAAGTCCGAATATGGGTCACTGGGGTTCTAGATAGGTTCAAAAACAAGAACTGGAAGACTTAAGGCTTGGAGGAACTAGAGGGCTGGGTTTGGAGAAGGTTGAGCATATTCTTAAGCATTCCTTCACTTTTGTCCTTTTCTTTTGCTAGCTCAGCTCGAAGGCCATCTCTTTCAGCTTCCAAATCAGCAACACGAGCCTGAAGCCTAGCAATTTCAGCATCCTTAGTTCCACACTCTTGAACCAAAGCCCTAACCTTGCTATTCACTGGTGTCTTCAGAGATGAACCAGGTTCATCTGGGGTGGCATTGACAGGATAGTCACAAGCCAATAAGGTCCTAACACCAAAATGCTCCTTAGTTGATGCCATCTCCCATTTCTTCAAAGGCACCCTTAGCCTGTCTAGCACAATTGTGAGTATGAACCCATATGGAGTTGCATGTGCCTTGGATCCATTAATGACCCTGTCCAGTAGTTTGACAATAAAAGCAGGCCAATTTATCTGCTTTCCACTCTCAAGGCACTCCATAAGAACCAGGTCCATATAGTTGGCAGTATGCCTCCTCTCCTGTCTAGGGAGCAGGCACTTGTTCACAAATTCAAATAAGACCTTGTGCTCAGATCTCATCTCACTCTTCTGAATAAATCTGGCTTCAGGTACATCTTCAGCATTTGCAGCATCACAGAAATTTCTAGTAATTTGAAGAGCAGTGGGGATAGATTCCAGACATAGCCACCTCTGCCTTGTATAGTCATCATACCCTTCACTTGGTATGTCCAGAATCTCACCCAGTTTGATTGCATCAAACACTACTTTTACACCCTTTACCATGCTGGAGACTACCCCATTTTTCACAGTGGCATTGGCCATGAACTCAATCAGCTCCTTCCTGGCCAGCCTCCCATCCATTTCAAGGACCATGTCCTTCCACCCTTGTGCAGCTAGGGTATCCACCAATCTTCTCATTCCTGGCTCATCCAGGTCTTTCAACAACCTGCCTTTCAAAATTTTTCTCCTGCCTAAGATGGCAAACCTATCATGTTCTTTCTCAGACTCCTCCTCTTCTTCTCCTCCACTCCATTCTTCTTCTTCTTCTTCAGTAATTTTTACTTGTTTCCCTTTCACTGCAGATCTGGTTCTTTTGGCTAAGGAGTGTTCAGCAGATACAGGTGCAGAGGAAGACTTCTTGGAAGATGTCTTGGATCGTTTTGGTTTGGGAGTGGGAACTTCTTCAGTTGTTCCTCTTTCTTGATGGACCAGGTCCATCTCCTCTTCTCCTTCTTCTGCAATCTCAACACTCTCCACAACCTTAGCCTTTCCTTTTTCCCTCTTTTTCTTCCTGCTCTCTTCCAGAGCTTTCTGCAATTCTGCTTCACTTTGCTTTACCTAGATTCTAGTAGCTCTTCCCTTTGGTACTGAAGGGACAGTAGGCTTTGGAGATGACACTTTACTTTTCTTTGTTGGCTTGGAAGCAGTTGGAGCCTTTGTGAGGAAGCTTTGCGCTTCTTTGGATCATAGCTGGCTCCAACCTTTTATCAGAATGTCAGCTAGGATTTCCTCAACAGATGAACCTGGTTCATCCTGTTGCTTGCTCAGATGAACGAGACCTTCAGCAGCTTCCCCAGAACCACTTCCCCCTGACTTGTTGCCACTCTCCTCCACACCTCCACAGATAGCAAGAACTTTTTCTTTCTTTTTACTTCCCTTCCTACTTGACTCAGCCCCCTTTACATCTTTTACAGAACCAACCAAAACAAACCTATTATCTACATTTTCAACCACATCAGAAAATACCAAACAAGTATTTACCTCACCAGGGGTTTCTTGATTCTTGTCAGTGTCAGAGGAACCATGTTCACCTTCGCTGGCAGAGATAAAAGCTTTAGACTCAGAGCTGGAGTCAGATTCTTTAGCAGAACTTTCCTTCTTCTAGCTAGCCCTCAATTTCTCATTTAGTGCTTATCTCAAAGAACAAGAAGCTACAGTTTTTCTAGCCAACATTTTCTGCCGGCGGAACCTTGGTTTTGGGGTTTCACTAGGGGGTGTAGATGAGGATGTATTAGAAGGGGATACTGGTGGGGGAGTTCCAGGATTATCTTGGGGATTAGTCATGGTGAATTATTTCTGGAGAAGATTTGGGAATTTTGGAGAGAAAAAGATAATCAGAACTAGAGAGGATTTTTTATGGTTATGAAATAATGAAGAAGGGTGTGGTGAGTGTTTAAAGATGATTAGAAGTAATTACAGTAACGACAGCTTTTTGCATGAGTCAATTAGAAGTCTAATCACTTTAGAATTCCGGTCTCTTAGTGGTTAATAGGCGACGCTAGATTTTAGGCGATCCGTTTTCTTTAGAGTTCTAGGAGAATGAAACTGGTTCAATGCTCAACGGATAGAATTTCTGGGAATTTGATGAATGTAGGACTTCTGCTCATGATTGAAATATTAATCTTTCTAATTGTGCAACGTATAGAAAATATACCCGAACTTTCTCATAAGCATATACTGATGAACCAGGTTCTTCAAGTAGAACTCTCTTGAACATTCCTCAAATTTCATAATAGAAAAACTTTGTAAGAGGTCAGTGGGTCATATATACACATGTCATAGGTGTATACTGATTAAAGTATGAAATTGAGTAAGATTGATCTAGATATTTACACAATAGTTAGAACTCCTAACCAAATTTTTTTTTCATTTTGTTTTTCAAATATATTTTTTATTGAGCATTCTGAACTGGACCTATTAGGTGATCTTAATCATCCCTAATTCCAACCTGTTCCTCTCAAAGTTTTCTCTACTCAGTGCTTTAGTAAAGATGTCAGCTATTTGTTTATCAGTAGCACAGAATTCTATTGAAATCAATCCTTTCTTATAGTTATCTCTTAAGAAGTGGTATCTAACATCTATGTGCTTAGTCCTCTTATGATGAACAAGGTTCTTTGTCATACTTATAGCACTAGTGTTATCACAGAATATTGGAATACATCCCACTTCAATTCCAAAATCTACCAGCTGTTGTTTGATCCATAGTAATTGAGCACAACAAGAAGCAGCAGCAGCATACTCAGCTTCAGCAGTGGATAGGGCCACAGAGTTTTGCTTTTTGGTAGCCATGACACAAGACATGAACCAAGGAAGTGTGCCATACCTGAGGTGCTCTTTCTATCCACTAGGAAACCTGCATAATCAGCATCAGCATATCCTACTAGATCAAAATTACTAACTTCAGGATACCAAAGGCACATATCAGTGGTTCCTTTTAGATATCTCAGTATCCTCTTGACAGCAGTCAAGTGAGACTCTTTTGGATTTTGCCTGAAAAACGTGACACAAAAGTCCTACACTGAAAANCCTTCTTTTGGCTAGCCCTCAATTTCTCATTTAGAGCTTTTCTCAGAGAACCAGAAGCTACAGATTTTCTAGCTAGCATTTTCTGCTTACGAAACATAGGTTTTGGGTTTTCAATAGGAGGAGTAGATGAGGATGTATTCGATGGAGATACAGGTGGGGGAGTGCCAGGATTATCTTGGGGGTTAGACATGGTGAATTGTTTCTTGAAGAATTTGGGAATTTTGGAATTTTGGAGAGAAGAAGATAATCAGAACTAGAGAGGGGTTTTTGACGGTTATGAATTAATGAAGAGGGGTGTGGTGAGTATTTAAAGATGATTAGAAGTAATTGCAGTAATGGCAGCTTTTTGCAGGAGTCAATTAGAAGTCTAATCACTTTTAAATTCCGGTCTCTTAGAGATTAATAAGCGACACTAGATTTTTGGCAAAAATCCCGTTTTATTTAGAGTTCTAGGAGTATGAAACAGGTTCAATGCTCAACGGATAGAATTTCTGGGAGTTTGATGAATGTAGGACTTCTGCTCATGATTGAAAAATTAATCTTTCTAATTGTGCAAAGTATAGAAAACATACCTGAACTTTCTCATAAGCATATACTGATGAACCAGGTTCTTCAAGTAGAACTCTCTTGAACATGCCTCAAATGTCATAATAGAAAAAACTTTGTAAGAGATCAGTGAGTCATATATACACATGTCACAGGAGTATACTGATTAAAGTATGAGACTGAGTAAGAATTAATCTAGATATTTACACAAAGTTGAAACTCCTAACCAAATTTTTTTTTTTTATCTTTTTTTTTCATTGCATTCTGAACTGGACCTTTTAGGTGATCTTAATCATCCCTAATTCCAACCTGTTCCTCTCAAAGTTTTCTCTACTCAGTGCTTTAGTGAAGATGTCAGCTATTTGTTTATCAGTAGCACAGAATTCTATTGAAATCAATCCTTTCTCATAGTTATCTCTTAAGAAGTGGTGTCTAACATCTATGTGCTTAGTCCTCTTATGATGAACAAGGTTCTTTGTCATACTTATAGCACTAGTGTTATCACAGAATATTGGAATACAGCCCACTTCTATTCCAAAGTCTACCAACTATTGTTTGATCCATAGTAATTGAGCACAACAAGAAGCAGCAGCAACATACTCAGCTTCAGCAGTAGATAGGGCCATAGAGTTTTGCTTTTTGGTAGCCCATGACACAAGACATGAACCAAGGAAGTGTGCCATACCTGAGGTGCTCTTCCTATCCACTAGGAAACCTGCATAATCAGCATCAGCATATCGTACTAGATCAAAATTACTACCTTTAGGATACCAAAGGCACAAATCAGTGGTTCCTTTCAGATATCTCAGTATCCTCTTGACACCAGTCAAGTGAGACTCTTTTGGATTTGCCTGAAAACGAGCACAAAGTCCTACACTGAAAACAATGTCAGGTCTGCTAGCAGTGAGATACAAGAGTGAACCAATCATACCCCTATACAACTTTTGATCAACTGATGAACCAGGTTCATCAACATCTAATTTAGTGGCAGTTGCAATGGGTGTGTCTATTTCTTTAGATTCCTCCATTTTAAACCTTTTGATTAGCTCTTTTGTATACTTCTGTTGATGGATCATGGTTCCATTTGGACTTTGATTAATTTGTAAGCCTAAGAAGAAATTAAGCTCACCCATCATGCTCATTTTAAACTCACTCCCCATTAATTTTGCAAAGTCCTTACTTAGCTTGTCAGTGGTGGCTCCAAAGATTATGTCATCAGCACAACAAGAGATCCTTACCTTTTTCCCTTAAGAATAAGGTACTATCTATTTTACCTCTCTTGTAACCATGCTCCAGTAAGAATTTTGACAGTCGTTCATACCATGCTCTTGGGTCCTGCTTGAGTCCATAGAGAGCCTTGTCCAGCTTGTACACATGCTCAGGACATTCCTTACTCTCAAACCCTGCAGGTTGTTTCACAAACACTTCTTCTTTTAGGTAGCCATTTAGGAAGGCCCTTTTGACATCCATCTGATGAAGAGTCAATTCCATATGTGCTGCAAAGGCTGTGAGAAGTCTGATTGCCTCTAGTCTTGCAACTGGAGCAAAAGTCTCATCATAGTCTATGCCCTCCTCCTGGCTGTAACCTTGGACCACCAATCTTGCCTTGTTCCTTGTAACTGTTCCATCTTCATCAAGTTTGTTCCTGAAGACCCATTTTGTACCAATGACTGATCTGTCCTTGGGTCTTGGTACTAGGTGCCAAACTTGACTCCTTTCAAACTGGTTAAGCTCATCCTGCATTACATTCACCCAATCTGCATCCTGCAAAGCCTCAACAACATTTTTAGGTTCAATGATAGATAGAAAAGCATCAAAAGCACACATATTCTTTTATTGTGATCTGGTTTTAACTCCAGATGTTGGATCAGTGAGAATGTTCTCAATGGGATGAGAACTTTGATACTTGTGAGGTTTCACAACCAACTGGCTTCTGCTAGATGTTTCTGCCATTTGCTGAGGAACGGGATCATGAACAGGTTCCTTCAAGGAGTTTATTTCAATTCCTCTTTGATTTCTTCCCCCTGTCAGGTTGCCCTGTGTGGAAGAACCTGTTCCATCACCTGTTCCTTCTGTTGGTACCACTTTGACCTGAGTTGATGCTTCAGTCAAGTCTTTTACCAATCCAATGGCTTCATCTTCATGTTCCTGTCTCTCAGAAAGAATGTTAGTTTCATCAAATACTACATGTACAGTTTCTTCAATACACAAAGTTCTTTTATTAAACACTTTATATGCTTTGTTATGTGAAGAATATCCCAAGAACACTCCCTCGTCACTTCTGGGATCAAACTTACCTAGGGAGTCTTTTCCATTATTGTGCACATAGCACTTGCAACCAAATGCCCTAAGATGGGATATGTTTGGTTTTCTCCCTTTAAGTAACTCATAGGGAGTTTTCTCAACAAGAGGTCGAGTCATGCATCTATTTATTATGTAACATGCAGTGTTTACAGCCTCTGCCCAGAAGCTGTGAGGCAATTTACTAGAGAGTAGCATGGTTCTAGCCATATTCAAGAGTCCTATTCTTTCTTTCAACTACTCCATTTTGCTGAGGGGTCCTAGGGGCAGAGAAATTATGATCTATACCATTTTCTTCACAGAATTCAGCAAACTTTGAGTTTTCAAATTCAGTTCCATGATCAGGCCTAATGGAGGCAAGTTGATTTCTTAATTGTTTCTGAGTTTTTCTAACAAATGCAAAAAAACATGTCAAATGCTTCATCTTTGGAGGTTAGAAATAGAACCCAGGTAAATCTAGAATAATCATCAACTAGCACCATTACATATCTCTTTCCACCTCTGCTCATGGTTCTCATTGGACCACATAGATCTATATAGACCAGGTCCAACGACTTGGTTGTACTTACCATTTTCTTGCTTTTGAAGGATGACCTTACCTGTTTCCCCCTTGCACATGCCTCACAAACTTTGTCTTCCTTGAACTTGATATTAGGTAACCCTATCACCAAGTCTTTAGAGACTAATTTGTTAAGCTGATTTAGACTTGCATGACCAAGTCTTTTGTGCCACAGGAGGGGATCATTAACCAACACACTTAAACAAGTGAGTTCATTTTCTGAAAGAGTGGACAAATCTACAATGTAAATATTGTTAACTCTTTTTCCCTGCAAAACAATCTTGTCAGTGGTAAGGTTAATCACAAAGCATTTGGTGGAGGTAAAAGCCACAAGGTTACCTCTGTCACACAATTGTGACACACTTATTAGGCTATATTTCAAGCCATCTATCAGGTAGACATTCTCTATGGAATGAGAATCTGTTTTGCCTACCTTTCCAACCCCAATGATCTCACCTTTCTTTCCATTACCAAAGGAGACATTACCTCCTTTTAAGTCCTCAAGTGAAAGGAACTGGTCCTTGTCCCCAGTCATATGTTTTGAGCAGCCACTATCCATATACCATATTTGGCTCCTCCCTTTCACTTGGACCTGCAAAAGGAAATCAGGGGTTAGTCTTAGGAACCCAAACTAGTTTGGGTCCCTTTCTATAAGCAAAAGGGTGAATCAAATTCCTTCTTGCCCATCCAGGCAGCGTACTTTTTTCTTGAACAAAGGCTTTGTTCTTTTGACTGGCTTTTTCTTTTGCATTACATTCATATTTGTAATGGCCAGTCTTACCACAGTGTGTGCAGATTTTATTTTCAGGGAGTGTGAGGTACTTGCTTTTAGGATCCCATTTTGGGGCTTAAGTCCCATAGCCAAGTCATCTTTTGTTGCTACTGTGATGCTCTTGCAGCCAGGTAAGTGCATCAGAAGCCTTGTTCCACTTGCATGTTCTGTCTAGTTCATGTTTCACCTTTCCTAGATCTTCCTTTAAGACTTTGATGAATTCATCTTTCTTATACAGTTCATCTTTCATTTTTCCCAAAATTTTCTTCTAGAGTGAGATATGTGTGATCAGCTTTCTTCTTTCCTGTTCCTAATTTCAGTTTTAAGTTTTCAGACCTAAGTTCCAGGACACTGTTTTCAAGTTCAAGAACCTGGTTCTTCAACTCAACATTTTTGTTATTACTCTCATTTGCCCTAGACTCTAGACTTTTGCATTTTGCATTTAGGATCACACATTCCCTAGACAGAACTTCCTTCTCATTATTAATTATCTCAGACTCATCAATGAAGTCTAGTAATAGCTCAGCCAACCTTTCTTTAGACAAGAATTTAATCTTGTCTTTGAGATGAAGAATACTTACCTCTTGTTCATCATCTGATTCTCCGATGGCCATCAGTGCTTGCTCTTCTTCAGCTTCACCTTCTGAGTCTTCATCTGAGGTTTCTCCCCAAGCAGCAACCATAGCCTTGGTTGAACCTTTGTTCCTTTTAGGTTGAACCTGTTCCTTCTTCCTGTTCCTTCGTTCAGCTCTTTCTTTCTTCCACTCAATTTCCCATTGAGGGCAGTTTTTGATCATGTGATCAGTCTTACCACACTTGTAGCAACCCTCATTGGTCTGTTTCTCAGGAGCTCTTGTCTTGTTGAAGGTTGTACCTCTTGAAGAACCCTTTCCTCTCATCAGGTACTTTTTGAAATCTCTAGTGATCATAGCCATCTCATCATCTTCCAGATCTAAACCTTCAGCAATTCTGAGAGCTAAGCTTCTCTCCTTCTTGGGGGTATCCATCTTCATGGTTTGCCTTCTCATTTCATAAGCAGTCAGATTTCCAATCAGTTCATCCAGTCCGAGAGTAGCAATATTCTTGGATTCCTGAATAGCAGTGATTTTGCTTTCCCATGTGACTGGCAGAACCCTTGTCAGAATTTTCTCAACCTTGTCTTCTTCAAGAATAACCCTTCCAAGAGACTTAAGTTCATTTTTCAGTGTAGTGAACCTAGTATACATCTCCTGGATAGTTTCTTCTTCCTTCATAGTAAAATTCTCATATTGAGAATACAGTAGTGTTCCTCTTGATCTTTTCACTTGAGGTGTTCCTTCATGGGCCACTTGCAAGGTGTCCCATATCTCCTTAGCAGTAGTACAACTTTGGATCCTACTGTACTCATCTGGACCTAGTCCACACACAAGCCATTTCTTGGCCTTAGCATTTTTCTCCCACTTCCTCAGGTCTTTAGCAGTGCAGTCAGCCCTTGTCTTTGGCACATCAACTCCTTCAGCATTCTTCTTTGTGGTTGCTAGGGGACCATCAGTGACTATGTCCCAGAGTTCATAGTCTTCCCCTATGATGTGATCTCTCATCCTGTTCTTCCACCAAGAATAGTACTGACCATTGAAAAGTGGAGGCCTAGCAGTGGATTGCCCTTCCCAGTTCCCAGGTGGTGCACTCATGTTGATCTTCTCCTAAGGTGTNGGCTAGCCTTCAATTTCTCACTTAGAGCTTTCTTTAAAGCTCCAGAAGCTACAGTTTTTCTAGCTATCATTTTCTGCCTATGAAGCCTAGGTTTTGGGTTTTCAATAGGAGTAGATGAGGATGTGTTCGAGGGAGATGCTGGTGGGGGTGTGCTAGGATTATCTTGGGGGTTAGACATGGTGGATTGTTTCTTGAAAAATTTGGGAATTTTGTAGAGAGCAAGGGTGATCAGAACTTGAGAAGAGTTTTGACGGTTATGGATTAAAGAAGAAAAGGTGTGGTGTATTTAAAGATGATTAGAAGTCATTGCAGTAACGGCAACCTTTTTGCAGAAATCAATTAGAGATCTAATCACTTTAGAATTCCGATCTCCTAGTGATTAATAAGCGACGCTAGATTTTAGGCAAAATCCCGTTTTATTTAGAGTTCTAGGAGAATAAAACTGGTTCAATGCTCAACGGATAGAATTTCTGGGAATTTGATGAATGTAGGACTTCTGCTCATGATTGAAAAATTAATCTTTCTAATTGTGCAACGTATAGAAAACATACCTGAACTTTCTCATAAGCATATACTGATAAACCAGGTTCTTCAAGTAGAACTCTCTTGAACATTCCTCAAATGTCATAATAGAAAAAACTTTGTAAGAGATCAATGAGTCATATATACACATGTCACAGGAGTATACTGAATAAAGTATGAAACTGAGTAAGAATTGATCTAGATATTTACACAATAGTTAGAACTCCAAACCAAATTTTTTTTTTCATCATTTTTTTTTCAATTTTTTTTTTTCATTGTGCATTCTGAACTGGACCTATTAGGTGATCTTAATCATCCCTAATTCCAACCTGTTCCTCTCAAAGTTTTCTCTACTCAGTGCTTTAGTAAAGATGTCAGCTATTTGTTTATCAGTAGCACAGAATTCTATTGAAATCAATCCTTTCTCATAGTTATCTCTTAAGAAGTGGTGTCTAACATCTATGTGCTTAGTCCTCTTATGATGAACAAGGTTCTTTGTCATACTTATAGCACTAGTGTTATCACAGAATATTGGAATACATCCCACTTCAATTCCAAAATCTACCAGCTGTTGTTTGATCCATAGTAATTGAGCACAACAAGAAGCAGCAGCAACATACTCAGCTTCAGAAGTAGATAAGGCGATTGAGTTTTGCTTTTTGGTAGCCCATGACACAAGACATGAACCAAGGAAGTGTGCCATACCTGAGGTGCTCTTTCTATCCACTAGGAAACCTGCATAATCAGCATCAGCATATCCTACTAGATCAAAATTACTAACTTCAGGATACCAAAGGCACATATCAGTGGTTCCTTTTAGATATCTCAGTATCCTCTTGACAGCAGTCAAGTGAGACTCTTTTGGATTTGCCTGAAAACGAGCACAAAGTCCTACACTGAAAACAATGTCAGGTCTGCTAGCAATGAGATACAAGGGTGAACCAATCATACCCCTATACAACTTTTGATCAACTGATGAACCAGGTTCATCAACATCTAATTTAGTGGCAATTGCAATGGGTGTGTCTATTTCTTTAGATTCCTCCATTTTAAACTTTTTGATTAGCTCTTTTGTATACTTCTGCTGATAGATCATGGTTCCATTTGGACTTTGTTTGATCTATAAGCCTAAGAAGAAATTAAGCTCACCCATCATGCTCATTTCAAACTCACTCCCCATTAATTTTGCAAAGTCCTTACTTAGCTTGTCAGTGGTGGCCCCAAAGATTATGTCATCAACATAAATTTGCACAACAAGGAGATCCTTACCTTTTTCCCTTAAGAATAAGGTACTATTTATTTTACCTGTCTTGTAACCATGCTCCATTAGGAATTTTGACAGTCGTTCATACCATGCTCTTGGGGCCTGCTTGAGTCCATAGAGAGCCTTGTCCAGCTTGTACACATGCTCAGGACATTCCTTACTCTCAAACCCTGGAGGTTGTTTCACAAACACTTCTTCTTTTAGGTTGCCATTTAGGAAGGCACTTTTAACATCCATCTGATGAAGAGTGAATTCCATATGTGCTGCAAAGGCTATGAGAAGTCTGATTGCCTCTAGTCTTGCAACTGGAGCAAAAGTCTCATCATAGTCTATGCCCTCCTCCTGGATGTAACCTTGGACCACCAATCTTGCCTTGTTCCTTGTAACTGTTCCATCTTCATCAAGTTTGTTCCTGAAGACCCATTTTGTACCAATGATTGATCTGTCCTTGGGTCTTGGTACTAGGTGCCAAACTTGACTCCTTTCAAACAGGTTAAACTCATTCTGCATTGCATTCACCCAATCTGCATCCTGCAAAGCCTCAACAACATTTTTAGGTTCAATGATAGATAGAAAAGCATCAAAAGCACACAGATTCTTTAATTGTGATCTGGTTGTAACTCCAAATGTTGGATCATTGAGAATGTTGTCAATTGGATGAGAACTTTGATACTTGTGAGGTTTCACAACCAACTGGCTTCCACTAGATGTTTCTGCCATTTGCTGAAGAACAGAATCATGAACAGGTTCCTTCAAGGAATTTATTTCAATTCCACTTTGATTTCTTCCCCCTGTCAGGTTGCCCTGTATGGAAGAACCTGTTCCATCACCTGTTCCTTCTGTTGGTGCCACTTTGACCTGAGCTAATGCTTCAGTCAAGTCTTTTACCAATCCAATGGCTTCATCTTCATGTTCCTGTCTCTCAGAAAGAATGTTAGTTTCATCAAATACTACATGCACACTTTCTTCTACACACAAAGTTCTTTTATTAAACACTTTATATGCTTTGCTATATGAAGAATATCCCAAGAATACTCCCTCATCACTTCTGGGATCAAACTTTCCTAGGGAGTCTTTTCCATATGTGCACATAGCACTTGCAACCAAATGCCCTAAGATGGGATATGTTTGGTTTTCTCCCTTTAAGTAACTCATAGGGAGTCTTCTCTACCAGAGGTCTGGTCATGCATCTATTTATTATGTAACATGCAGTGTTTACAGCCTCTGCCCAGAAGCTGTGAGGCAATTTACTAGAAAGTAGCATGGTTCTAGCAAGTTTAGTTCCATGATCAGACCTAATGGAGGCAAGTTGATTTCCTAATTGTTTATGAGTTTTTCTAACAAATGCAGAGAACATGTCAAATGCTTCATCTTTGGAGGTTAGAAATAGAACCCAGGTAAATCTAGAATAATCATCAACTAGCACCATTACATATTTCTTTCCACCTCTGCTTATGGTTCTCATTGGACCACATAGATCCATATGGACTAGTTCCAACGACTTGGTTGTACTTACCATTTTCTTGCTTTTGAAGGATGACCTTACCTGCTTCCCCCTTGCACATGCCTCACAAACTTTGTCTTCCTTGAACTTGATATTAGGTAGCCCTATCACCAAGTCTTTAGAGACTAATTTGTTGAGCTGATTTAGACTTGCATGACCAAGTCTTTTGTGCCACAGGAGGGGATCATTAACCAACACACTTAAACAAGTGAGTTCATTTTCTGAAAGAGTGGACAAATCTACAATGTAAATATTGTTAACTCTTTTTCCCTGCAAAACAATCTTGTCAGTGATAAGGTTAATCATAAAGAATTTGGTGGAGGTAAAAGCCACAAGGTTACCTCTGTCACACAATTGTGACACACTTATTAGGCTATATTTCAAGCCATCTATCAGGTAGACATTCTCTATGGAATGAGAATCTGTTTTGCCTACCTTTCCAACACCAATGATCTCACCTTTCTTTCCATTACCAAAGGAGACATTACCTCCTTTTAAGTCCTCAAGTGAAAGGAACTGGTCCTTGTCCCCAGTCATATGTTTTGAGCAGCCACTATCCATATACCATATTTGGCTCCTCCCTTTCACTTGGACCTGCAAAAGGAAATCAGGGGTTAGTCTTAGGAACCCAAACTAGTTTGGATCCCTTTCTATAAGTAAAAGGGTGAATCAAATTCCTTCTTGCCTATCCAGGCAGCTTACCTTTTTCTTGAACAAAGGCTTTGTTCTTTTGACTGGCCTTTACTTTTGCATTACATTTATTTTTGTAATGACCAGTCTTGCCACAGTGTGTGAATATTTTGTTTTCAGGAAGTGTGAGGTACTTGCTTTTAGGGTCCCATTTTGGTGCTTGAGTCCCATAGCCATGTCCTCTCTTGTTGCTACTGTGATGCTCTTGCAACCAAGAGAGTGCATCAGAAGCCTTGTTCCACTTGCAAGTTCTGTCTAGTTCATGTTTCACCTTTCCTAGATCTTCCTTTAAGACTTTGATGAATTCATCTTTCTTATACAATTCATCTTTCATTTTTCCCAAATTTTCTTCTAGAGTGAGATATGTGTGATCAGCTTTCTTCTTTCCTGTTCCTAGTTTCAGTTTTAAGTTTTCAGACCTAAGTTCTAGGACACTGTTGTCAAGTTCAAGAACCTGGATCTTCAATTAAACATTTTTGTTATCAATCTCATTTGCCCTAGACTCTAGACTTTTGCATTTTTCTTTTAGGATCACACATTCCCTTGACAGAACTTCCTTCTCATTGTTAATTATTTCAGACTCATCAATGAAGTCTAGTAATAGCTCAGCCAACCTTTCTTTAGACAAGAATTTAATATTGTATTTGAGATGAAGAATACTTACCTCTTGTTCATCATCTGATTCTCCGATGGACATCAGTGCTTGCTCTTCTTCAGCTTCATCTTCTGAGTCTTCATTTGAGGTTTCTCCCCAAGCAGCAACCATAGCCTTGGTTGAACCTTTGTTTCTTTTTGGTTGAACATGTTCCTTCTTCCTGTTCCTTCGTTCAACTCTTTCTTTCTTCCACTCAATTTCCCATTGAGGGCAGTTCTTGATCATTTGATCAGTCTTACCACACTTGTAGCAACCCTCATTGGTCTGTTTCTCAGGAGCTCTTGTCTTGTTGAAGGTTGTACCTCTTGAAGAAACCTTTCCTCTCATCAGGTACTTTTTGAAATCTCTAGTGATCATAGCCATCTCATCATCTTCCAGATCTGAACCTTCAGCAATTCTGAGAGCTAAGCTTCTCTCCTTCTTAGGTCCATCTTCATGGTTTGCCTTCTCATTTCATAAGCAGTTAGATTTCCAATCAGTTCATCCAGTCTGAGAGTAGCAATATTCTTGGATTCCTGAATAACAGTGATTTTGCTTTCCCATGTGACTGGCAGAACCCTTGTCAGAATTTTCTCAACCTTGTCTTCTTCAAGAATAACCCTTCCAAGAGACTTAAGTTCATTTGTCAGTGTAGTGAACCTAGTATACATCTCCTGGACAGTTTCTCCTTCCTTCATAGTAAAATTCTCATATTGAGAATACAGCAGTGTTCCTCTTGATCTTTTCACTTGAGGTGTTCCTTCATGGGCCACTTGCAAGGTGTCCCATATCTCCTTACCAGTAGTACAGCTTTGGATCCTACTGCACTCATCTGGACCTAGTCCACACACAAGCCATTTCTTGGCCTTAGCATTTTTCTCCCACTTCCTCAGGTCTTCAATAGTACAGTCAGCCCTTGTCTTTGGCACATCAACTCCTTCAGCATTCTTCTTGTGGTTGCTAGGGGACCATCAGTGACTATGTCCCAGAGTTCATAGTCTTCCCCTATGATGTGATCTCTCATCCTGTTCTTCTACCAAGAATAGTACTGACCATTGAAAAGTGGAGGCCTAGCAGTGGATTGCCCTTCCCAGTTCCCAGGTGGTGCACTCATGTTGATCTTCTCCTAAGGTGTTAGCCTTTTCAAGGATAACCTGCTCTGATACCAATTGATATTCTAAACGTCAATACCACACAAGAGGGGGGGTGAATTGTGTGGTACCCAATTTTCGCTCTAGAAGAACCCGATTCTTCTAGGTGTACTTACTACTACTGTTTGCGGAATTAAGAGTACATAAAATAAAGAACACAGAGATTTTTACGTGGAAAACACCTGGCTCAAAAGGTGAAAAAACCATGACCTACTACTCAGTAGGATTTCCTAAAACATCCACTAAAATCACTGAGCCAAAACAACATTTACAAAACTCTTGTAAACCTAAGGATTAAACTCTAATCCCAGTGTGGCACACAGCCTCAACTGTTGCGACACATTCAAGTTAGCTTATAACTTGAATACTCAAAGTACCTATTACAATTGCTTCTACAAAAGCTGGAAAGGTACAACTTTAAACCATCTACTACAATTGAACTAGAATAAGAATAAACACAATGGAATTGGTTCTTCTATCTTGTCCAAGTAGCTTCAGGAATGCACACTTGAATCTCACATAAATTGCTTGCAAAATTGCCTTGCTCTTTTGCTCTCAATTTAGTTTCACTTCTGCGTTTGTGCAATCTCTGTAAAAGAGAACAATTACTATTATTTAATGAGTTAGTAATCAGAGTTTGATTGAGACTCAATTGCTGATCTTCCATCGAAGTTGAGTCCTTGAACAATACAAACTCCAACCCTATCCTTTATCTGGATTGTGTCCTCTTCCCATGAGGATACTTTCTTTCCTCATCCAATATGCAACCTTTTCGATCAGTTCAGGAGATATTGCTGCTTTATTCTTGAGACTTATCTCCTTCACGTGTATCTCACATGTATAGGTTGATAAACACTGTGTCTCACATGATGGACCTGGTCCATGACTGAGTTCATTTGTCATTCTTCAAANGAGGGGTTTTCATCTATTGCAGCCCCGATGACCAGGTTGACCCAGAAGGGTGCCCAGTTCAGATGGTCGGATGAGTGTGAGGCGAGCTTTCAGAAGCTCAAGAATGCTCTGACTACGGCACCGGTATTGGTTTTGCCTACAGGTTCAGGGCCTTATACAGTTTACTGTGATGCTTCTCGTATTGGACTTGGTGCAGTGTTGATGCAGGATGACAAGGTCATTGCCTATGCTTCGCGGCAGTTGAAGATTCATGAGAAGAACTATCCGGTTCATCATTTGGAGTTGGCAGCCATTGTTCACACATTTAAGATTTGGAGGCATTATCTGTATGGCGTGGCATGTGAGGTGTTCACGGATCACAAGAGTCTTCTGTATTTGTTCAAGCAAAAGGAGTTGAATTTGAGGCAGAGGAGGTGGTTGGAGTTGTTGAAGGATTATGATATCACCATTTTATATCATCCAGGAAAGGCCAATGTGGTGGCCGATGCTTTGAGTAGGAAGTCAGCCAGTATGGGCAGTCTCGCTTATATTCCGGTCGGTGAGAGACCTCTTGCTTTGGATGTTCAGGCTTTGGCCAATCAGTTCGTGAGGGTGGATGTTTCTGAGCCCAGTCGTGTGTTAGCTTGCACGGTCGCTCGTTCTTCATTATTGGAGCGTATCTGTGATTGGCAGTATGATGATCCCCATTTGTGTGTCCTTAGAGACATGGTGCAGCACGGAGGTGCCAAGCAGGTTACCTTAGATGATGATGGAGTTTTGAGATTGCAGGGTCGAGTTTGTGTGCCTAATGTGGATGGGCTTCGGGAGTTCATTTTAGAGGAGGACCATTGCTCCAGGTACTCTATTCATCCGGGCGCCGCGAAGATGTAACAGGATTAGCGGCAACATTATTGGTGGCAGAGAATGAAGAAGGATATCGTTGCATATGTGGCTCGGTGTTTGAATTGTCAGCAGGTTAAGTACGAGCATCAGAGGCCTGGTGGTTTATTTCAGAGGATTGAGCTTCCCGAGTGAAAGTGGGAGCGGATCACTATGGACTTCGTTACTGGACTTCCATGGACTCAGAAGAAGTTCGATGCAGTGTGGGTCATTGTTGATAGGCTGACCAAGTCAGTGCATTTCATTCCTGTGGCAGTCTCCTATTCTTCTGAGAGGTTAGCTGAGATCTATATCTGGGAGATTGTTTGCCTTCATGGTGTGCCCGTGTCTATCATTTCGGACCGAGGTACGCAGTTTACCTCGCGTTTCTGGAGAGCAGTTCAGCGAGAGTTGGGCATGCGGGTTGAGTTGAGCACAACATTTCATCCCCAGATGGACAGGCAGTCCGAGCGGACTATTCAGATTTTGGAGGATATGCTCCGAGCTTGTGTCATTGACTTTGGAGGCTCGTGGGATCAATTTTTGCCTTTAGCGGAGTTTTCCTACAACAACAGCTACTAGTCGAGTATCCAGATGGCTCCTTATGAGGCTTTATATGGTAGGCGGTGTCGGTCTCCGTTTGGATGGTTCGAGCCGGGAAAGGCTCGGTTGTTGGGTACGGATTTGGTCCAGGATGCCTTGGACAATGTCAGGATCATTCAGGATAGGCTTCGTACAGCTCAATTGATGTTCTAAACGTCAATACCACACAAGAGGGGGGGGGGTGATTTGTGTGGTACCCAATTTTCGCTTTAGAAGAACCTGGTTCTTCTAGGTGTACTTACTATTACTATTTGTGGAATTAAGAGTGCATAAAATAAAGAACACAGAGATTTTTACGTGGAAAACACCTGGCTCAAAAGGTGAAAAAACCACGACCTACTACTCAGTAGGATTTCCCAAAACATCCACTAAAATCACTGAGCCAAAACAACATTTACAAAACTCTTGTAAACCTAAGGATTAAACTCTAATCCCAGTGTGGCACACAGCCTCAACTGTTGCGACACATTCAAGTTAGCTTATAACTTGAATACTCAAAGTACCTATTACAATTGCTTCTACAAAAGCTGGAAAGGTACAACTTTAAACCATCTACTACAATTGAACTAGAATAAGAATAAACACAATGGAATTGGTTCTTCTATCTTGTCCAAGTAGCTTCAGGAATGCACACTTGAATCTCACATAAATTGCTTGCAAAATTGCCTCGCTCTTTTGCTCTCAATTGAGTTTCACTTCTGCGTTTGTGCAACACCTGTAAAAGAGAACAATCACTATTATTTAATGAGTTAGTAATCAGAGTTTGATTGAGACTCAATTGCTGATCTTCCATCGAAGTTGAGTCCTTGAACAATACAAACTCCAACCCTATCCTTTATCCGGATTGTGTCCTCTTCCCATGAGAATACTTTCTTTCCTCATCCAATATGCAACCTTTTCGATTAGTTCAGGAGATATTGCTGCTTTATCCTTGAGACTTATCTCCTTCACGTGTATCTCACATGTATAGGTTGATAAACACTGTGTCTCACATGATGGACCTGGTCCATGACTGAGTTCATTTGTCATTCTTCAAAACTTCACCTGAACTTGGGCCAACACCTCCCTAATCGCATAAGGCTAAGCACTGATTTTCCCTGCATCGAGACTAAGCATTGTCTCCTCTTCTTGCATGAGGCTAAGCACTGCGTCCTCAATTGCCTAAGGCTAAGCATTGCTTTGTCCTTGCATAAGACCAAATACTCTCTCCATTACGCTATCTAAGACATAGCACTATCCTCTATTTTCCTGGGGCTAAGCACTGCCCTGATCTTACACAAGAATAAGCTTTGTCTTATTTCATTTAGCATATGACCAAATATCATGTCTTTGCATTTCATGGTTTGAAACATAGCCATTTTTTCCAAAGGCGTCATAGTTCGAAGGCATCATCCTCATAGCCGGAAGACACCACCCCATGGCCTGAGGATCTCTCAAAAATGCACATCATTATTCAATTGCGTCATAGTCCAGAGGCACCATCCTCATGGCCCGAGGACATCATTTCATGGCCTGCGAATCCCTTATCACATGATTCATGGCCCAGGTAGTCATGGTCCAAGGACATCATCCTCACCGTCCAAAGACAACCTTCATGGTCCAAAGGGAATTTGCATCATGTTTAAATTCTCGCAATAATCTGCATACATCGAGTTTTATGTTTTGCAGGTAATCCAGGAAGTAACCGTTCTTCAAACGGGAGCAATCTTCACTCCGGTTTCCGTTCGTAACATTCAAATCCATCAATTGTTTCATACATAACCGACCATTATCAAGTACCTGCTTCTTACTCTATGACCGTTCTGATACTGGCTCTGTGATACATCCATAACGTTTCAAACTCACATTTATGACTTTGCATAAATACATCCGACGATGTCCTACCCCAAAAGAACCCTTTCCAAATCATACGACCATTCCTATAACAACTCCATCGTTTTCGTTCACTGTTGTATCCAGAACTACACACGACCTGATTCCCGTAACACTAGGGATATGTAGGCAACTCAGGAACCAGGGTTCGGCCCCCATTTTTTTCAAAATCACATCATCCCTCACTCAATTAGGCCAAAATTGGTCATCATTTTCTTTACCCGACAACTCTTTCATCATTCCCCGGTAAAGAGGGGCAGCTGTTGATACCCAATTTTGCTCTCATACTTTTTCAAAATATATATACTTTCAAAACATCATTTTTGCATCATTATTTAGTTTACAACCTATACAAGCATTTTCTATAATTTTTCATAATTATTAGAGCTTTTAAATTGATTTTCCTGCATTTAAATTACTTGAATAATTATTAATTACTCCTTCAAATTATATTACGATGACTTAATTATCCAAAATTACTATTTTTGCATCCTCATTTATGGTTCATAATATTTTTTACTTTATTTCGTATAATTATGTTTGCATTTTTAAGCTATTTACCTAATTTTACAATAATAGCCTATAATCATATATAATTGCTTTTTATCTATACTATCTGTGTCAAAATAGCCTTCTATATTTTTATAATGCTAAATTATTATTCTTAATCATTTTAGTGCATAAACAATATTTTTCATTTATTTATTAAGTATTTTTTATAAATTATTTTGATAAATTTTGGGTATTTAAATAATAGCCCAGTTTTAACCAACTTTCGGACCAGAGTTAGCCAAATTACCCCAAGCCCAAAACCAAATCACCCTTATAAGATAACCTGGCCGGTAACCCATTTAAACGACCCGCCCAACCCCATTCTTTAGATCAACGGCCCCTAAAAAATCAACCCTTTCTAAATTACCCCATACTCTAACCCTAATCCAATTCCCTCCAAAATGCCGCCCTCAAACACTCTCAACTCTCTTCTCCTACGAACCCTAGTCGCTGCATCTCAATCTCTCCAAATCTGAACCTAAGATGGAATCAATCACTGATTCACTTACCTTATTGGTCTCCTCTCGCTACTGGTTGTCCGTTTATGGTGTTACTTGAGTACTTGTTTGTTTTTGGCAAGTGTGACCTTTGGAGATCGAACTAAAATGGCTTGAATCATTGATTTTAGGTAATATTTCATCTATATCCAGGCTATATGAGTCTGATTAGCTAGGACTCCGGTTAATTTCCGATTTCTATCAACTAGGGTTTACCTATTTTTTTCCCTAATTCGATTTTTAATTATTCTACATGTTAATACTTCATTATTTATGTTTGATTTTACAGCTCACCTTGTTTACTTGTTCGATTTCTGTCAATATATAAACCCCTCCCCATTCCCTTTTGAGACAGATTGGGAATCGCTATTATCTCACAAAAAAATTGAGGCTTTGTTATGTTAATTCCTTCATTATCTTGTTTTGTGCTGGCTGAGTGAAAGCCAGGCCACTGAGAGTCTACTGTTCGAACTTTCTCTTGGTGCAAGCATTGTCCGGGGTTCTTTTGAAGCTCTTGGGAACTTTGACGCATCGAGGTTTCTAGGTTCTTGTGGATCGTTTATTCTTTATTGTTGTCCGTGTAACTAGTAAGCCACTTGACTTTTGCAATTTCATCCTTATGTGTCTTTGATTTACATGTGCTCTCACCTCTAAAATCAATGGCTTAATATGTTCTCTGGATTACTTTTGTGCACGATTCTGTTAACTTTACTTTGTTCTAAATCTCCTTAGCATTTAACTTCCTCATAATGCTGCTAGTTCTGAGATTGCCTAACTCTAACTTGGATAATCTGACCCTCTTAAGTTTGTTTAACTAGTGTATTGGTGCCTGAATGTTCCTAAACATGCCTACTTGCTTTGTCCTTAATCTCTATAATGAATGCTTCACAATTGTGCTAGAACTTCCTGTGTTAATTATGACATGTTCCCCTGTTATTATGTCACTCAGTATGATCCCCATACCCCATTAGTGATTGACTGAGATTTTAACACTTTGTTTTCCCTGCCTTTTTGAACCATTTTGTTTTATGGCATAACTTAGACCTTCTTTAGTTAATTAATCTATTGTTTCAATCCCAGAATACCTACATGTGTTATTTGGCATGAGCTCACTATTTCACACTGCTCTGAAGCTCTGCAATGTTTGTCTTGCATGTATAATGTGTTTTAATTTGTTGTTAAGACCTTTTCTATCAACTATGATCTTGCTTCTATGCTAATATGTTCCCCCATTATGTCTTTGGTTCATTTGATACCCTGTTCTTTTGGTGATTATTTGTCTTACCACAACGTGTGACCCCCATCATGTCTAAATACTAATTAACATGACACTAGGATGTATGCTTAGCATAATTTGAATCTCTCAGGTTTTAATTTGTTTTGTATTATGCATCTGTGCATGACAATCTTCGCCTACAAACTTGTGTCTCCCCCGACCCTTCCCATATGTGGCTTGTCATAAATTGTGCTCCCTATCATGTCTCAATGCAGTCTTGCTTCTTGATACGAGTTAACATGTCTGTCTTATATCACTAGTATGTATACTTAGCTTAATTTGGACCTTATAGGTTTCGACTGGTTTAGTATCATGCATCTATACACGATAATCTCTGTATATCCTGGAAATTTGTTTCTCCCCCAACCTTTTCCATATGGGGCTGTCTATGTGGTACTTTGCTATGCGTGAAAATCCTGCTGAACCTACTGTCCTGCTTGATTAGTTGCTCTGAATGCTCAACTTAACTATTTCTACTTTAGGTTACAAGTGTACCCCCAGTTCTGTCCCTCAACCACTATCCATTCTCCCTCAATTGCTACTTATGATATTCTGAACTTCTTATTCTAAGACGGCTGAAAGCCAAGGCTACCAAGATTCTTACTACTAACCTCCCTAGTGTGAGTACTGCTCGGCGTCCATTTGAGGCCCTTGTGAACTCTAACACACTAGAATTTTGGGTCCCTAATCCCTTCCCTTAATACTAAAATCTGAATTATCATGCTATTATATCACGCTGTTCACTAGAAATCATGCCTATAGGATTAAGTATAACAATAAAAATGAATGCCAAGCATCAACTGTTAGAGATCCTGCCTATAGGATATAATTGCTCGTTCTAATGGACCTCTAAAATACCGTTTACTACTTGTTCATGCCGCTGTCAGTAAGCATAAGTAATTCTGAGCTCCTCCTCGATGGTTTTTCATTACACCTTACTGCAGGAGTCACCTAGGCATAACAGATTTAATAACTGGGAACCTATAACCCCTATAATCAGCATATATAATCCCGTCTGTGAGCAACGCCCAGCCTCTGAAATTGCTTGTATGTTTTGACGCATTGTCACATAGAAATCATGTCTATAGGGCTTAAAGTTCTTAGTTCTGAATTGGCTAGCATGAAATTTGTCTTGCGTGCATTTGTTGCTTAAGTGTAGAGGCAAACTTGAGCCTTAACTGCCTATATGTGAAGTCCAATGTGTTTTTGTATGTAGCCTAGTTTTGACATTTCTGAGCAGCCTAAGTGAGGTATAGAACCACCCAAATAGAGGTCCAATACCTCTTGGACCATAGGTATGGGACGGGTAATGCACGCATATGGCATGACTTAGAATTGAATTAGAGCGCTTTTAGGTAACAACTTTAACATAGTAATCGGGTAGCAAGAGATGATAGTCTGTGCCCGCTGAATAATATGAGTAACTCCCTATTCTAAGGGAGTTGCAAAGTATTATTTAAGTTGTATGGGGTGATCCTTTAGGCTAAAAAACTTAGGACCCCCCCCCCCCCTTTTTCTCTTTATGTGTAGTTATTATATCTAAATAATTGTATCCTGGTATTCGTACTAAGGCTTGTACTAATCATGTTGTAATAAAATTCTTTGACTTCTGAATTCCCTTTGTTTATTTGATCACCTAGTTTAATTGTAATTCACATAATCTTAGTTTCTGTCGGGACCTACAGTTGTGGACCTCGAATAGTGCCTAACACCTTCTTTTTGAGATAATTTGAGCCCTTACCCGATCTTTGGTGACGTTGACTAGTCAAACAGAGTTATATGCATAATAGGTGCCCTAAGGCACCTTAAAAAATCGTTAGGTGGCGACTCTTCTCCTTTACCACTCTATCTCCCATTCCAAAAGGAGTTGTCACGAAACCCGCTTTCGCTAGAAAAAAGGGCGTGACACTATTTCTATTTAACCAAATATTCCAGAGGGCAAACGGAAAGAAAGACTTCCAATTAATATAATTATCCTTCAGTAAGCAACCAAATTCCTTTATTTGAAGAAGCCAGTGGTTGCCCGTTGGGTTATAGAAGTCTGGCCATCCCATATTCTCCCAAAAAAGATAGGTGGTTTTGCAATTAAAGATAATATGAGTGATGGATTCTTCTTCTTTTCTTTTACAAATAGAGCACATAGGATCTATGTTAATACCTATATTAGCTAGGTATGCTCTACATGGTAACCTATTGTGTAGGCATTTCCATAAGAAGAATTTTATCTTATTGGGACAATTTAATTCCCAAATCCATTTTGACTCTGGTTAGCTGTTTAAAGGGGGATCAATCAAGTTATAACAAGACTTTGTAGTGAAAAAGCCCTTTGTTGTTAGTGACCATATAGGAATGTCACGGGTTGAGCCCTTTGTACGAATTCTAACCTTAGAAATCTTTCTTTGATGTAATTTGGGACATTAATAGAAAATTTAATGAAATCCCATTTATGATCACTATATATATCCCTAATTTTTAGGGAGTGATCATTAATCGAGAGAGGTCCTTCAACCGAATTCCTAAGGCTTATTATATTGGGAATCCAATTAGTATGTCATATGTTCATATTAGTTTGGTAGTGGGGTGACCATGTAATACCTTTTGAGAAAATCTCTCTCACGACCCAAACATTCCTCCGAGACATGTCGTGACAGCACTTAGTCTCCACGACTAGGTAAGACTAACAAATTATGGAAAATATCAACAATAGAAACAAAATAAACTGCTAACTGCACTAGATATTGAATGACCAATAATAATGCCACTCGGCATGTACAACAACCAAACACTAGACGTATACAGTTTTCCCAAACCCCGAAATATCATGAGTCACAAACTACAGAAAGAAAAATAGTATCTCTATACTCCAGAGTCTAACGAAAGAAAAATACAGGAAGTGTTTGACATGGGAAGAATAGAAAGGGACTCCGAGGTGTGTGGACGCTGCAGATATACCTGGAAGTCTCCAAAGCTGCCTCGACTCACTGATAATGCGGCTGATAAGCGGTACCTAGATCTGCATATGAAAAACATGTGCAGGGAAGGGCATGAGTACACCACAAAGGTACCTAGTAAGTGCCAAGCCTAACCTCGGTTGAGTAGTGACGAGATCAGGTCAGGGCCCTACTGGTATATATACAATAAAAACAAGGGAGAATGAAATATCGCGGTAAAATAAGGCTGAAATTTAACAAGAATGAAATCATAGAAAGGTAACATCTCAGTACACAGCAAGAATACCTACAGTTTAGACTAAGTTCAAGTCAAGGAAAAACAGAAAATTCACTAAACATGCTGCACAGAGTTCAAATAGGCAATTAAGACACGTAGACATGTTATTCTAAACTAAACAGGATAGTCACATATGCTAGTGTAGTTCAAATAAAGAGACACGGGTTGTTACTTAGTGAAAAATAGAATTTTACAACAATTAGCCCGTGTACGCACTCGTCACTTCACGTACACGACGCTCACATACCAAACAGTACCAAATCCTAAGGGGAGTTCCCCCACACAAGGTTAGGCAAGCCACTTACCTCGAACTAAGCTCAAATCAATCTGTAACAATGCTCTTCCCACGAATATCCGACTCCGAATGGCCCAAATCTTGCCAACTTCAATTACATAACATAAATATAACTACAAGGAACTAATCTAGCTAATGAAATCGAAGCTAAAGCAAGAAATTGGAAAAATCGCCGAAAAAGCCTCCCCGGGCTCACGTCTCGAAATCGAGTAAAAGTCGCAAAATACGTGATCCCAAACAACCCAACGCTATCACGGAAATAGCCTCGCGATCGCAAAGCTCAACTTTGCTGCCCCAAAAGTTAACGCTACGCGAACTCGTAAAACTCCACGCGAACGCGATGCTCTAACTCTCATACTTACGTGATCCCTAACAACCCAACGCGTTCGCGATGAGCAAAGCACGTGGCCCCGCTTGATCCACTGAACACTACGTGAACGCAACCTTGGCTATGTGTTCGCGAAGTACCACCTCACACCACTACGCATTCGCATGCTCCTGTCCGCAAATGCGAAGAACAAACCCATCCTCTCGTCCAGCTAGCTTACGCGATCGCGGATCACCCCACGCGATAACGTATAAGGAAACCAGAACTCAGACACCAGAAAACTTCAACAACCTCCTAAGTCCAATTATCGATCCGTTGGGCATCCGAAACACACCCGAGACCCCCGGGACCTAAACCAAACATTCTAACAAGTCCTAAATCACCATACGAACTTAGTCGAGACCTCTAATCACATCAAACAACGCTAAAAACATGAATCACCCTCATAATCAAACTTAATTAACTTGAAACTTCAAATTTCCCCAACCGATGCCGAAGCCTATCAAATCACGTACGAATGGCCTAAAATTTTGCACACAAGTCATATTAAACATTACAGACCTACTCCAATTTCCGGAATCAAAATCCGACCCCGATATCAAAAAGTCCACCTCCGGTCAAAATCTTCAAAAATTCAACTTTCGCCATTAGCCTACATAAGCTACAGACCTCCAAATTACAATTCGGACACGCCCTTAAGCCCAAAATCACCCAAAGGAGCTAGCGGAATCGACGAAACTCCATTCCGGAGAAATCTTCACATAGTTTCGACTACGGTTCAAATCCTAAGATTTAAGCCTCCGTTTAGGGACTAAGTGTCCCAAAACACTCCAAAAACCAGAAAGAAACCTCCCGGCAAGTCACAATAGCAGAAATAGATACGAGGGAAGAAGTAATTAGGGGATCGGGGTTATAACTCTTAAAACGACCGACCGAGTCGTTACATCATCCCCCTCTTAAAACAATCATTCTTCCTCGAACGCGCATAGAGACATACCTGAAGTGGTGAAAAGATGAGGATAACATCTGCGCATATCCTGCTCGGTCTCCAAGTCGCCTCCTCGACCGGTTGACGCTCCACTGAACCTTCACTGATGCAATGTTCTTTGACCTCAGCTTTCGAACCTGCCTGTCAGAAATAGCCACTGGCTCCTCAACATAAGATAGATCCTTGTCCAATTGGACTGAGCTGAAATCCAACACGTGAGACGGATCACCATGATACTTCCGGAGCATAGAAATATGGAATACCAGATGAACTCTTTCTAGATTGGGAGGCAAGGCAAGATCATAAGCAACCTCCCCAACTCGTAGCAACACCTCAAATGAACCAATGAACCTTGGGCTCAACTTTCCCTTCTTTTCGAACCTCATGACGCCTTTCATAGGCGAAACCCGAAGCAAGACCCGCTCTCCCAATCATGAATGCAACATCGCGAACCTTCCGATCTGCATAACTCTTATGTATGGACTGGGCTGTGCGAAGTCTATCCCGAATCACCTTAACGTTCTCCAAGGCATTCTGAACCAAGTCCGTACCCAATAATCTGGACTCTCCCGACTCGAACCAACCCACTAGAGACCGACACCGCCTACAATACAGAGCCACATACGGTACCATCTGAATGCTGGACTGATAATTGTTATTGTAGGAAAACTACGCAAGGGGTAAGAACGGATCCCAAGAACCCCCAAACTGCATCACACATGCACGGAGCATATCCTCCAAAATTTGAATAGTGCGCTCGGACTGTCCGTCTATCTAGCGGTGAAATGTTGTGCTCAACTCCACCCGAGTACCCAACTCATGTTGTACAGCCCTCCAGAACCATGATGTAAACTGTGCACCTCGGTCAGAGATGATAGATACTGGCACTCCATGAAGTCTGATAATCTCGCGGATATAAACTCGACCCAGCTGCTCGGAGGAATAAGTAGTCATCACAGGAAGGAAATGAGCTGACTTGGTCAGCCTATCCACAATCACCCAAATTGCATCAAACTTTCGCTGAGTCCGTGGGAGTCCAACAACGAAATCCATAGTGATCCGCTCCCATTTCCACTACGGAATCTCTAACTTCTGAAGCAAATCACCCGGCCGCTGATGTTCATACTTCACCTCCTGGCAATTTAGACACCGAGATACATATTCCACTATGTACTTCTTCATTCTACGCCACCAATAATGCTGCCTCAAGTCTTGATACATCTTCGTGGCACCCGGGTGAATGGAGTACCGTGAGCTGTGAGCCTCCTAAAGAATCAACTCACGTAATCCATCTATATTGGGCACACATAGCTTGCCCTGCATCCTCAATGCACCATCATCCCCAATAGTGACCTCCTTAGTATCACCGTGCTGAACCGTGTCCTTAAGAACAAGCATATGGGGGTCATCATACTGACGCTCCCTGATACGATCATAAAGAGAAGACTGGGAGACCACACAAGCCAAAACTCGACTCGGCTCAGAAATATCCAATCTAACAAACTGGTTGGCTAAGGCCTAAACATCTAGTGCCAATGGCCTCTCTGCTGCTGGCAAATATGCTAAGCTCCCCAAACTCCCCGCCCTGCGACTCAAGGAATCGGCCACCACATTGGCATTCCCGGGATGGTACAGAATAGTGATATCATAATCCTTAAGAAGCACTAACCACCTCCACTGATGCAAGTTATGATCCTTCTACTTGAACAGATGCAACAAACTCCGGTGATAAGTATAGATCTCACAAGGTACACCGTACAAATAGTGCCTCCAAATCTTCAAGGCATGAACAATAGCTGCTAACTCGAGGTCGTGGACAGGATAGTCCTTTTCATGCAGCTTCAGCTGTTTGGACGCGTAGGCAATCACCCTATTGTCCTGCATCAACATCGCGCCGAGGCCAACTCGCGACGCATCACAATAAACAGTATAGGACCCCAAACCTGTAGGCAATACCAATACTAGGGCTGTAGTCAAAGTTGTCTTGAGCTTTTGAAAGCTCTCCTCACACTCCTCTGTCCACTTGAACGGAGCACCCTTCTGGGTCAGCCTGGTCATATGTGCTGCAATAGATGAGAATCCCTCAACAAATCGATGGTAATAACCTGCCAAACCAAGAAAGCTCCGGATCTCTATAGTTGAGGACGGTCGGGGCCAACTCTGCACTGCCTCCACCTTCTTCGGATCCACCTTGATCCCTTAACTCGACACTACGTGACCCAAAAATGCCAATGAATCCAACCAGAACTCACATTTTGAGAACTTCACATATAATTTCTGCTCTCTCATGGTCTGAAGCACAGTCTTTAGGTGATGCTCATGATCCTCCCGACTTCGGGAGTACACCAGAATGTCGCAATAAAGACAATGATGAATGAGTCAAGATAGGGTCGAAATACACTATGGATCAAATGCATAAAAGATTCTCGAGCGTTGGTCAGCCCAAACGACATCACAAGGAACTCGTAATGACCATACCGAGTCCTGAAAGCAGTCTTCGGGATATCTGGCTCCCAAATCTTCAACTGATGATAACCTGAACGCAAATCAATCTTGGAAAACACTCGGGCACCCTGTAACTGATCAAATAGGTCATCAATACGAGGCAAAGGATACTGGTTCATCACTGTAACTTTGTTCAACTGGCGATAACCAATGCACATATGCATAGAACTATCATTTTTCTTCACAAACAAGACATGAGCACCCCAAGGTGACACACTGGGCCTAATGAAGCCCTTATCAAGAAATTCTTGAAACTGTTCCTTCAACTCCTTCAACTCAGGAGGGGCCATATGATAAGGAGGAATAGAGATGGGCTGAGTGCCCGGCAACAAATCAATGTCGAAATCAATATCTCTGTCAGGCGGCATGCCCGGAAGAGTAGCTGGGAACACATCAGGGAAATCTCTCACTACTGGGACTGACCCAACTGTAGGGGTATCAATACTGACAACTTACAAAGGCTAGATACGCGTCACACCCGTTCTCAACACTTCGTTGAGCTTTAAGAAATGAAATAACTCTGCTGGGAGTGTAATCTAAGGTACCATTCCACTCTAATCGCGGTAAACCAGGCATAGCCAGCGTCACGGTCTTGGCACGAAAATTAAGAAGCATAATGGGGAGACAACCAACCTATGCCCAAGATAACATCAAAGTCTACCATACTAAGCAATAATAAATCGTGTCTGGTCTCAAAACCACTAATATTAATCAAACACGACCGATACATGCCGTCCACAACAAGAGAATCTCCCACAGAAGTAGACACATAAATAGGGGAACTCAAAGAATCCCGAGATACACCCTAATGCGGGGCAAAATAATATGACACATAGGAATAAGTGGAGCCTGGATCGAATAGAACCGATGCATCTCTATGACAAACCGAAACAATACTTATAATTACATAATTTGAAGCAAATGCCTCTGTACGAGCGGAAAAGGTATAGTATCTGGCCTGGCCTCCCCCTCTAGGGCGACCTCTACCTCCTCGACCTCCACCTCGAGCTGGCTGAGCAGGTTGAGTAGTAGCTGGTGCTGGAATCATGGCCTGAGGACCCGGTAGAGCATACTGTGGCTGAGAAGTCTGTGGAGGTGCACCCCTCCTAAGTCTAGAGCAATCCCTCACCATATGGCGAGTGTCGCCACACTCAAAACAAGCTCTAGGAGGGCGTGGCTGATGTGGTTGGCTCGGGCCAGGTCTGCTGGTCTGACCACTAAGAGCACTCCGTGCAGGAGGCACACTAGATACTGGAGGTACATAATAAGGGTCCTGAGGCCTAGAAGGGGCTGAAACACCACTGGCGGCTGGAAGAGCTGAAAGAACGGGGCGACTCACATAACCCCTACCATGTCGAACTGCAGCTGGGGCACGAGCACCAGAATAATGGCTAGACTCTTAAGACCTCTTGGCCTTTCTCTCCTCTATCTCCCGAGCAAACATGCCCTCCACTCTCCTGGCAATACTCACAACCTACTGATACGAGATATCCATCTTTAACTCCTGGGTCATGCTAGTCCTGATGCTGGGATGGATCCCCTCAATAAATCGACGGACCCTCTCTCGAACTGTAGAAACCAAGGCCGGTGCATGTCTAGCCAAGTCACTAAAATGGATTGCATACTCTGAGATAGTCATAGCACCCTGGCGCAACTGCTCAAACTCCGCGCGCCATGCGTCCCCGAGGCTCTGAGGGACATAGTCACTTAAAAATATGTCCGAGAACTGAGTCCATGTAAGGGAAGTTGCCTCAGTCGGACAGCCCAACTCCTAAGCACGCCACCACTGATAGGCTGCTCCACGAAGATGAAATACAAAAGAAACCCCACTCGACTCTGCTATGCCCATAGTACGAAGGATACGGTGGCACCCCTCCTGAAATCCTTGAGCAACCTCTAACGCTAGACAAAAGTAGGAGGGTGGTACTTCTGGTACCTCTCGAGCCTACGCCTACCCTCGGGCTGAACTAGGCTACAGGTGGCACCGATATGACCTATGGAATCTGATCAACTTGCACCCGCTGCTCTGGGGTGCAGGCGGTGGGAGTCCGTGCTCCTGCCCTGGCCTAAGATGTGGCTGGAGCAAGTGGAATCAACCCTGCCTGAGCTAAAGTACCGAACATGCTCAGGAACTGTGCAAGGGTCTCCTAAAGAGCTGGTGTAGTAATAGTAGGCGTCTCGGGTGCTAGTTCTTCGACTGGAGCTACTGGTGGCTCCTTTGTAGCAACTCGCTCGGGTGCTCTAGCTGCACCACGTGGGTGTCCTCGGCCTCTACCCCGGCCCCGGCTTCTGGCAACTCTAGCGGGGGGCGTGGGTGCCTGGTCATCTCCGACTGCACGTGTCCTCACCATCTGTGAGAGAATAGAAGACAGAAGTTTAGAATTTCGAAGTCAATAATTTCGCATGACAGGGAATCAAATGAAGTGAAATTTTCCTAACAGTTCCATAGCCTCCCGAAGATAAGTACAGACGTCTCCGTATTGATCTGTGAGATTCTAATAAACCGGCTTGTGACTCACGACTCTTGTGAACCTAGTGCTCTGGTACCAACTTGTCACGACCCAAACATCCCTCCGAGACATGTTGTGACAGCATTTAGTCTCTACGACTAGGTAAGCCTAACAAATTATGGAAAATACCAACAATAGAAACAAAATAAACTACTAACTGCACATATACTGAATGACCAATAATAATGCCGCTCGGCATGTACAACAACCAAACACTAGACGTACACAGTTTTCCCAAAATTCGGAATATCATGAGTCACAAACTACAGAAAGAAAAATAGTATCTCTATACTCCAGAGTCTAACGAAAGAAAAATACAGGAAGTGTTTGACATGGGGAAGAATAGAAAGGGACTCCGAGGTGTGCGGACGCTGCAGATATACCTTGAAGTCTCCAAAGCTGCCTCGACTCACTAATAATACGGCTGATAAGCGGTACCTGGATCTGCACATGAAAAACATATGCAGGGAAGGGCATGAGTACACCACAAAGGTACTTAGTAAATGCCAAGACTAACCTCGGTCGAGTAGTGACGAGATCAGGTCAGGGCCCTACTGGTATATATATAATAAAAACAAGGCAGAATGAAATATCGCGGTAAAATAAGGCTAAAATTTAACAAGAATGAAGAATCATAGAAAGGTAACAGCTCAGTACACAGAGATAACAATAGGGGATCTCACGAGATACCATCTCGTAGTCCCAAACGTAAATGTGCAGGGGGATCTTCCGGAGTACCGTTCCGTAGTCTCAAAGTAAATATGCAGAACAGGGGGATCTACCGGAATATCATTCTGTAGTCCCAAAGTAAATATGCAGTACAGGGGGATCTCCCGGAATACTGTTCCGTAGCTCCAAGGTAAATATGCAGCTCAACCAACAGAAATAACAATTACTGTAAGAAAACCTACAGTTTAGACTAAGTTCAAGTCAAGGAAATATAGGAAATTTACTAAACATGCTCTATAGAGTTCAAATAGGCAATTAAGACACGTAGACATGTTATTTTAAACTAAACCAGATAGTTACATATGCTAGTGTAGTTCAAATAAAGAGAAACATGTTATTACTTAGTGAAAAATGGAGTTTTACAACAATTAGCCCGTGTACGCACTCGTCACTTCACGTACACAATGCTCAACATATCAAACAGTACCAAATCCTAAGAGGAGTTCCCCCACACAAGGTTAGGCAAGCCACTTACCTCAAACCAAGCTCAAATCAATCCGTAACAATGCTCTTCCCACGAATATCCGACTCTGAATGGCCCAAATCCAGCCAACATCAATTACATAATATAAATATAACTCTAAGGAACTAATCTAGCTAATGAAATCAAAGATAAAGCAAGAAATTGGAAAAATTGCCGAAAAAGCCTCCCTGGGCCCACATCTCAGAATCGCGTAAAAGTCACAAAATATGAACACCCATTCATTCACGAGTTCACTCGTACCAAAATTACTCGAATTCGGTACAAAAATCTCGATCAAAATCCAAAAATTCGGCCTAAACACTTTTCTCAAATGTTTCCCAAATTTTTATCCCAAATACGAAATTAAAAAATAAAATTAATGATAGATGAGTGGGTTATAACCAAAATCAAGTGTAGAATCATTACCCAATTGATATCTCTGAAAATCCCTCAAAATCTCATCCAAATCTGAGCTCCCAAACTCAAGTTTTAATAAAAATGGCCAAACTCTCATTTTTGAAATGTTTAATACTGCCCAGTGATTCCTTAATCGCGATCGTGGAAATAGCCTCGCGATCGCAAAGCTCAACTTTGCTGCCCTAGAATATAACTCTACGCGAACGCGATGCTCTGAATCTCATACTTACGTGATCGCGAATAACCCAACGCGTTCGCGATGAGCAAAGTGCGTGGCCCAGCTTGGTCCACTGAATACTACGCGAACGCGACCTTGGCTACGCGTTCGCGAAGTACCACCTCACACCACTACGCGTTCGCATGCTCCTGTCCGCAAACGCGAAGAACAAACCCATCATCTCGCCCAGCTAGCTTACGCAATCGCGGATCACCCCACCCGATCGCGTATGAAGAAACCAGAACTCATACACCAGAAAACTTCAGCAACCTCCTAAGTCCAAAAATCGGTCCGTTGGGCATCCGAAACACACTCGAGGCCTCCGGGACCTCAACAAAACATTACAACAAGTCCTAAATAACCGTATGAACTTAGTCGAGCCCTCAAATCACATCAAACAACGCTAAAAATACGAATCACCTTCCAATTCAAACTTAATGAACTTGAAACTTCAAATTTTCCCAACCAATGCCGAAACCTATCAAATCACGTCCGAATAATCTCAAATTTTGCACACAATTCATATTTAACATTACAGACCTACTCAATTCGCGGAATGGAATTGGCCCCGATATCCAAAAGTCCACCACCGGTCAAAATCTTCAAAAATTTGACTTTCGCCATTTCAAGCCTAAATAAGCTACAGACCTCAAAAATACAATCCGGACATGCCCCTAATCCCAAAATCACCCAACGGAGCTAACGGAATTGGCGGTACTCCATTCCGGAGTCGTCTTTACACAGTTCCAACTACAGTCCAAATCGTAAGACTTAAGCCTCCGTTTAGGGACTAAGTGTCCCGAAACACTCCAAAAACCAAAATGAAACCTCCCGAAAAGTCACAAAAGTAGAAATAGATACAAGGGAAGCAGTAATTAGGGGATCGGGGCTATAACTCTCAAAACGATCGGTCGAGTCGTTACAATCTCCCACCCCATTAGGATGCCTCTCCAAATGAAGGATTGCTTGGACTTAGTTGTACTAATACCACACGAGGTGATAATAAGTATTACCCAGGGAGTTGTAGCATTAGTAAGAATTCTCCATACTAGGCCAGCTACGATGCACATATTTTATGCACTGGCACTGCAAATGACTAGGCCCCAATTGGATTTTAGTTTGAAAATATTTGACCATTTTAATAGATAAATTTTTTTCTTTTCTATGGTAGTTCCCCATATAAAAGGATTTTATCAATATTTTTAAGGGTTTTCCTTGGTAGTAGGGTATATTGCATAAGTGGTTTGGTATTGTATTTAGGCACGATTGAGTTAGAGTAGTTCTTCCCGCTATAATAATAAATCTCATTTTCCAGGAAGCTAGTTTTGCCCTAATTTTATCAATTATGAATTGATAATCTGCCGGTCTTGGATTTTTATTTAATATTGGGAATCCTAAGTAGGTACCAAAGTCTCACTCTTTTTAACACCTAGACTATGCGTAATATCATTGATCATGTGAGGTAGGCAGTTTTTTGAAAAAACTATTTTTGATGTTGAAGGGTTTATGCTTTATCCTGATAGTTTACAAAAATAATCTAGACTTGTTTTAATGGCTTGGCATAATTTGTTATTTGCTTTAGCCATTAATGTCAGGTCATCTGTAAAAAACAAGTGAGAAAAATTTGGGCTCTTTCTTCCTGTGGTGATAGGATCCCATTTATGAATATCTACTTGGTGATTAATATACCTAGATAACACTTCCATACATAGGATAAAAATATAAGGAGATATATGATCACCCTTCCTTATCCCTCGACTTGGTTCGAAGAATTTTGTGATAAAACCATTAACTAGTATTGCTATAGAGTTAGTTGTAATACAATTCAGTAAAAGCTTGGAGAATTTGGGAGGGAAATTAAAGCATCTAAGAGTGCGGTATACAAAGGATCATTCTAAACGATCAAACGCCTTTTCAAGATATTGTGACCTTGTTTACCTTTTAATTTTTTCAGGTTGGAAACTAGTTTCTGGATAATGATTGCACTATCTGAGGCTCTTCTATGCTTCATGAAACTAGTCTCGGAAGGACTAATAATTTTCTCTAGAAAGGTTTGAGATGATTTGCAAGAATTTTGGTAATTATTTTGTAAATAGTATTACAAAGGCCAATAGGTCTAAAGTTCTTGATGTCATTGGCATTAGGCATTTTTGGGATAAGGCAAAGGTAGGTTTTGTTTAAGTCTCTAGGAATTCTTGATTTTTAAAAATATCATGACAAAGATTCTTGACAGATTGCCCTATGATGCTCCAATATTTTTGGAAGAAAAAAGGGTGGTGGCCATCTGGCCCCGGGGCTTTGAAAGGTTTAAATGAAAAAGTTGCCCTCTTGATTTCACTATCGGATAAAGGATTGCCTAGATTAGTAAGGTCTAATTTATGATGACTAGGATGACTTGTTACTATACTATTCCAATTTGTAGAAGAATGAGAGGTGGTAAAAATATCAGTAAAGTAATTTAAAACGTGTGACATGATCAAGTAGTGTTCGTTAAGCCAATTTCCAGCATCATCTTTAAAGTAGGTTATTTTGTTTCTCCTTTATTTGTTTGGTGTTGATATGTGGAAAAATCTAGTGTTAGCATCTCCTTCATTAAGCCACATTATCCTAGATCTCATTTTTCAGTAATCCTCCTCTATTTTAAGGATGTCATTGTAATCCTTCTTTACATTATATTCTAATATCTGAAAGAAGTCACTATGGATATAATTACTAGACTTTTGAATTCCTTGAAGCCTTGCTAGAATTTTTCTTTTCTTCCCCATTATGTCACCAAAAGTCTTATCCTTCCAAGGCTTAATACTATCCACAAAGTTTTTACCGGCACTACAGTAGTCTACTACATACCAATGGTTTCTAACAAGTGTTGAAAACTCAGGATATTTACACCAAAAAATTTCTAATCGGAGAACTTAAGACATATTCAATCCCCACCTTATTAGAATATGGGAGAACCATATAACTCTCTCAAATTATATATTAGCTCCAAGATATATTTCTAACCTTTCACATTAGCCCAACTAATTTAATCTTTCTAAAATTGCTAATGAACTTGCTACCAATATACATATAAATTAAATAATAAAATTAATTATTTAAACGAAAAAAACTTTTTAATAATATAAAAGCTTAAACTTAAGAAAAAGATAAAAATATCTAAATAATATATATGTTTTTTAAGTAAAGATAGTCAATTAATGTACATAATATCTTATTCAAAATTGGGGCGTTATATTGTTTATTTATAAGGATATATAAGACCAATTTGTTTGTAACACGTTTACAGAGGGGGGAAAGGCAAAAAGAAAAGAAAAAGAAAAGCAGTGAATATAACGAAATTGATCTTCTTATTGATTTGTGCACAAAGTACACTTAAGGTATTACAAGAAAACAACTTGCAATAACTAATTGGAAATGAATAAAATGAGGACATCCTCAATACAACAATAAATTACTAAAAAACAAACTCTATATATGAAGAATCAAAATCATTGTAGCCTTGTCCCCGTGAATGCACTAGAGAACAATGTGCAATAAGAATCAATCCTTCAATTGAAAAGTTGAATATCTTATTCCATAAACTAATTGCTTTGCATCATTTGATGTTTGAATCTTTTCCTCAAGAAGCCGGCATTTATTTAGTGCTTCAAACTAAAATCTGAAAAGAAACAAGGAAATAGAAGATCAGAACATAATTCAAAGAAAAGAAAAATAAAAAGTTGATTTCATATGGCAAAAAAGAATACACAATTCAAACAGCTACTCACTTGATTGATTGTGGAGAATGGCTGAGCTCTTAGAAATACTTAGTAGTGGATTGGAGGTGGTGGAGAAGTATAAATGTATACTGGTGGAAGAGGTGATTTCACTGGCGGAGGAGGTGAGTTGTAGTAATAGGGAGGAGGAGGAGACTTTACTGGTGGAGGTGGAGAGTGGTAATAGTATGGAGGTGGAGGAGAAGGCGATGGTGGAGGAGGAGACTTGTAGTAATAGGGTGGTGGCGGTGATGGAGATGGTGGTGGTGGAGACTTGTAGTAATAGGGTGGTGGAGGAGATGGTGATGGTGGTGGAGGAGACTTGTAGTAATAGGGCGGGGGTGATGACGGAACCGGTGGAGGAGGAGACTTATAGTAATAGGGCGGGGGTGGTGACGGGGATGGTGGAGGAGCAGACTTGTAATAATAGGGTGGGGGTGGTGATGGGGATGGTGGTGGTGGTGACTTATAGTAGTACGGTGGTGGAGGTGATGGTGATGGGGGTGGTGGCGACTTGTAGTAATATGGAGGAGGAGGAGAAAGCGATGGTGGTGGAGGAGATTTGTAATAGTAAGGAGGTGGAGGCGATGGTGACGGGGGTGGTGGTGATTTATAATAGTACACAGGTGCAGATTTTGGTAATGGTGGAGGTGGAGACTTGTAATAATAGGGCGGGGGTGGTGATGGGGATGGCGGTGGTGGTGACTTATAGTAGTATGGTGGTGGAGGCGATGGTGATGGGGGTGGTGGCGACTTGTAGTAATATGGAGGAGGAGGAGAAGATGATGGTGGTGGAGGAGATTTATAATAGTAAGAAGGTGGAGGTGATGGTGATGGAGGTGGTGGTGATTTATAATAGTATACAGGAGCAGGTTTTGGTGATGGTGGAGGTGGAGACTTGTAGTAATAAGGAGATGGTGAAGACTTAGTTGGTGGCGGCGGAGATTTGTAAACATATATCGGGGTTGGGGGAGGTGGTGACTTGTAAACATATGTTGGTGATGGAGGAGGTGGTGACTTATAAATATAAGTCGGTGATGAAGGTGGAGGAGATTTATAGTAGTATGGAGTAGGTGTAGGCTTAGGTTTTGTGCATTTTGCATAAGGTGTCTTAGAGCCATATGCAAATGGTTTTGCATAGAGTACAACTTCATAATGGTTCTTTGACTTCACTTTAAGGTTAGCGCCCTTTACTCCCCAATGAAGGTTTGTAGGAATGTCACACTTTGAATCTTTTGGAGCATTGTGTAGTTTAGCCTTGCAAGCTTTTCCTCCATATTTAGCATATTCAAATCCTTTAACAGTAATGCTGAATTTGCCATTGATCTTTGTGGTACCGTAACTCACAATTTTCTTGTCACCGGCCTTACAAGTTACCTTAACAACAGCACCTAATTCATGTGAAAAAAAATAATATATTAATTAACACTAAAATAATTGAGCTGCTCACATGATAAAAACTATTTTTTTTCTAACTTTACTTAATTATTCTTATTCCTTTTTATTAGTAAAGCAACAAAAAGGAAAATATATAGCTAAATAAATTTTTGATGATAAGTTAAAAGTAAATAAAGAGAGAGGGTGTCGTATAAAGACTGTACCTTTCAGGTGTTTCTTGCCATGAGACTTTTCTGGGTATTTTGAATCATAGCATCTAAAACAGTAGACCTTTCCGACTACCTTTACCACCAAATGATGACGTGGAGGAGAGTAATGAGTAGGTGGTGACGATGAAGTGTAATAGTATGGTGGGGGAGAGGACTTCTTTGGAGGTGGTGGGGAGGTGTAGTAGTATGGAGTTGGAGGTGACTTTACTGGTGGTGATGGGGAAGTGTAGTGATATGGTGGCGGTGGTGATTTCTTTGGTGGTGGTGGAGAAGAGTAGTAATAAGGCGGAGGAGGTGATTTCTTGGACGGTGGTGGTGAGGAATAGTAATACGGTGGAGGAGGAGAGTTAACTGGTGGTGGTGGGGAACTATAATGATATGGGGGAGGAGGTGATTTCTTAGGAGGTGGTGGTGAGGAATAATAATATGGTGGAGGAGGAGACTTAACTTGTGGTGGTGGGGAAGTATAGTGATATGGTGGCGGAGGTGATCTCTTTAGTGGTGGTGGTGAGGAATAATAATATGGTGGAGGAGGAGACTTTAGTGGTGGTGGTGGAGAACTGTAGTAGTATGGGGGAGGAGTTGACTTAGCAGGTGGTGGTGGGGACTTGTAATAGTATGGTGGTGGTGGTGATGGTGATGGAGGAGGCGGAGACTTGTAATAATAATGTGGCGGAGGTGAAGGTGAAGGAGGTGGTGGAGATTTATAGTAGTATGGTGGAGGAGGTGAAGAAGAAGGTGGCGGTGGAGACTTATAATAGTATGGTGGAGGTGGTGATGGCGAGGGTGGCGGCGGAGATTTATAATAATATGGTGGTGGAGGTGATGGTGAAGGTGGAGGTGGCGGCTTATAATAATATGGAGGTGGTGGTGAAGGTGATGGTGGAGGAGGAGATTTGTACACATACGGGGGCGGGGGAGATGGCGAAGGAGGAGGTGGTGATTTATACACATAAGGCGGTGGGGGTGAAGGTGATGGGGGTGGAGGAGACTTATACACATATGGTGGAGGTGGTGATGGAGAAGGAGGTGGAGGTGATTTATAAACATATGGTGGCGGGGAAGAAGGTGATGGGGGAGGTGGAGATTTATACACATAAGGTGGTGGCGGAGAAGGAGATGGAGGTGGTGGTGACTTGTACTCGTATGCTGGAGGTGGTGGAGAAGAGTATATATAAGGATCTGCTGACACTACATTAGCAACCGCCAATATGGCCAATGCTACTAAGATTTGCGGCAAATATCGACGACCCTTGGCGGGGCCGCCACCGTGAAACCGTCTCATTTCGCCGGAAAATTCCTGCACTAGCCTCTCGAATATGGCTAGTGAAATCTCCAAAAAACTTTGAAGGGGTAGAAGAAAGGAAATAATGTGGAGAAGTGATGCCTTTAAGGGATACAGTGGCCAATGTATTTATAGTAACATTCCTAGGGGATAAAGAGCTGTTTAAAGGACCAATTCAATTTGTCTGATTGATATTCAAAGACTAAAAATTATTAACAATTCTTAACAGCTGGATCTACAAATTATCATCTTATTAATTAAAGTCCATTTCTGGATCACTTTGAATATTTCTATAGTATCTTTTTAACAAGTAGTTATTACCTGCTACACAGAAAATGGATAAAGCAAAGTGATTGTTATTTTTTAATATTTCCACTCTCTTGCCATATTATTAGTTTTCATGAACACTGAGATATCATACAATTATTGGTTGTTTTGTTTGTTTCCTCGTTATTTCTTTATACAGATTACAGCCCTAGCTAGTAGAGTAATGTGGTTGACTTTCCATTTACAACAACAAAAAATTCGGTGTAATCTCATAAATGAAGTCTGGTGGGGCAGTGTGTACGAAAACTTTACCCCTACCTTGAGATTCAGTAAGGAAACCAGGAATTTCGCGAAGAGTGTTCAATGTTTAATATACACATATATACATAGTTTTTAACCTATATACACTATCAATTTTTATATGAACAGTCTAATCTCGAAGAAGTAGAGACGAGAGGTCGACATGACACTTACTAGGGTCAAATAACATGATGGGTGATACGCTAAACATGGATAGTAAAATAAATAACAGTTTATAGCATGAAGCAACAAGTCCTTAACTAGGTGATTTCACAGTTAGCCAATTACATTTCAAGGCATGTAACAAGGTTCCATCCACAGCAATATACCAGTCAACAAGCATACGCAAGTAGTGCCGAGGTCGTACGGCCCGATCCAACATAAAATTAAAGTGTGCATTGCCGGAGGGTCGAACGGCGCGAACCATAGATGCATCTATTACCCCGCTCGCGAATCATACATGCGACGCGGTCAAATATATTTAAACACATCAATAGGCAGATAAGATCAAACATCATAGAGCAAGTACTCACAAAATATCAGTTTATCCTCTTTTAAAAGGTCATAATATAGTGTTCCACTTATTAAATCCACTTACCATATTCAACAAGATTACAGAAGTCTCGAATTAATCATAGAGTCACAAGAACATCACATAAAGCATTCTTTAGGGTCCTAGACTACCCGGACTTAAGCATAATAATAGCTACGCACAGGCCCTCATCACCAAGCGCGTGCGTAGCCCCCACATTTAGTGACGAATTAGTCAATTATTATACCTATGGGGACAATTCCCTCTTACAAGCTTAGATAGGAGACTCACCTCGCTCCAATGTACACTTCCAATACCAAGAATGGGCCCGAACCCTCAAATTGGAGCCGAACGATTCAAAACTAGATAAACAAGGTAGGAACTAGTCAATATAAGCTTACAAGATCTTTTTCTAACTATTTACGCAATTTCCCACCGTTAAACACAAATTTCCTAAAATCCGACCCCGGGCCCACGTGCTCGGATTCCGGAATTTTTCAACCTAAGGATCAATAATATATGATTTCTAGCACATTTCATAACAAATTTCGTGGTAAAATCTAAGTTTTATTAAAACCCTATGTCTAGCAGGGCGCTCAAAACGCCCTCGCTTGAAAAGGTAAAGAGATTATTTTCTGTAAACCTTTGGCTCAAGGAAAGATGAAAAAAGAAACCATAACAGCAAGTAGTAACACCAACAATCTAACATGAAAACTGAAGCAAAAGAAATAGCAAATAGTTATAGACTATGAATAAGAAAATACAAGACTAACACTACTACTATTGGTACGAATAAGGAAAATACTCGACAACCTAGCCTTCTACCTTATTCTCGACCTCCACGCGTGCTATCAATTTGGATTTGAAGAAAGAAAATTAAACAGTGCAAGTTTTCTTGTAATATAATTTTTTTTTCCTTCTTCATTTTCATCAAGCTAAGTAAAAAACTGGAATTAGTTACGAACTTCGTCGCTAAATCACTCGTAGCTAACAAAATCTTTTGATAATATGCTGCTAATTCGTTGCTAAGTAGGATTAGCGACGAATTTTACTATTTAGCTACAGAATTTGTTCATCGCTAATTTCTGTTTTTTTTTAAAGTATTTTTAAGTAGTACTTATTTTTTCAAACTACATGGAAATTTTTGCTTTCGGATCACAAGTGATGGCTAAAGAAATTACTTGTTGCCAACTGGAAATGAGCATTTTATTTAAATTGAACTCTCACTGCAATTTGCGATACTAAATAAAGAAAATTACAGCTTGTGAAATGTGAAAGGCGGCTATTAGTTTTAGTATATTTCAAATGCCAGTTAAAACCGTGTCAGAAGCACCAATTCCAATTACTTAAATTCATCTCTTAGTTCTTTTTTTTTTTTTGGCCAAAACTCCTATCTTAAATAAGAGAATAATTGTTTGTGAGAGACTAAATGAGTTTTTAAAGCCCTATTTTAAGGTAACTAACGTGATCGAGTTGCTAAATAGTGATGAAAAATGCCTCATTACCATGTGATTTCATAATGAGTTTAACTTATATAAATATACAGTGTTTAAGGAATTTTTATATCATCGTATCATATTTACTTATTGTAGCAATAATTTTTCTTATTTTCAAGATTATAAATCTATCTTGTATAGTTTTTTTTTTTTTTTTTTTTTTTGGTATCTCACTCGGTGTTTTGGTGGGCTCGACTAATTCGGATTTATATTGGAAAACCCTACTTATGGTGTAAATACTCGCTACTAAACGTGACTTCGTTCTCAGAACTCGAATCAAAGACCTACTGTTGAGTATAGTGTGTCCCAGCTATTTATTAGTTAGGAGTAATTAGTTATAACTACCCGTAGTTAGTTAGTTATAGTTGGTATTTTAGTATTATATATTTAAAAAATGCTCTCAACAAGTTCCTCCCTGCAATATACTTCCTCCACCTCAATTCCACCAAAACTACCGGATATTCTAACTTCCTATCCGACATCATCATCACCTAGTTCTTCAAATCAATATCCTACCATACCTAGTAGTATGAATATTGATATGCCGGAACATATCTCTTCTGCCACTTCTCAGCCAAAATCTTACCTACAAACTTTAAACTCCAATCAAATTTCTTCTCCACCGTCTACCTTGCACCAATCAATATCTCTTCCTTTGGACAATATTGATGAACTTGAGGCACCTGATGACCCTAAACTGTTTATCCCACTATCTTTGGAAGAGAAACAAAGAATTTACCAATCATGGAAACATGCAGTGATCGTTAAGGTATTTGGCCGGAAAGTTGAACATCAATTACTTCGCCAAAAAATTTATGCGCTATTGAAACCAACTGAAAATCTCCCCCTAATTGACTTAGGGTCAGATTTTTTCCTACTAAAATTCCAAAAGGAAGAGAACAAAAACTACACCTTACAAGGTGGTCCGTGGTTTGTTCTAAATCATTTTCTATCAGTACGTCAATGGGAACCTAAATTTAAGGTTTCTGAGACCAAATTAACCACCTCTGTTATTTGGTTATGATTACCAGAATTACCTACAGAATTCTATGATTATCAAATCCTTCAACAATTAGGGGAAAAAATTGGTACGCTATTATCAGTGGATACATGTACCTCTTCCACAACTAGGGGACAATATGCTCGACTATGTATGGAAGTTTTACTGGATCAGCCATTAAAGACACTTATATATTGGCACTCACAAACAAATTATCTTATATGAAGGTTTAAATTTACTGTGTGTTAAGTGTGGTCGTATGGGTCATAATCAAAGGACTTGTACGTATTTTATACAAAGTGATCCATCAGTGGGTAAATCACAGGAGGATAATTGAAAGAATACTACTGCTTCTATTTCACCTACCTCTACATCAGCTACTGATGCATGGAAAGTTGTTCAATTTCCTAAGAAATCAACCATCAGAAGGCCTCCGTCTACAACAAATTCCTTGCCTTAACACAGTCAGTGGAAGCAAATGTAATTAGCCAATCAGGTAAGTCTCGAATTACTAATCCTAATACCCTCCCTTTCACTAATTTATCATTACAAACTCTTAATAAGACTCAGCATCCTGACTCCAAGTTAACTACCACCCATAACCTTGTCTTAACTAATAATAAGTTTGCTACACTACTTGATGAATCAGCTACTCATGATTCTCCAATACCTCCTCCTATATTATTTAATAATATACCCTCCTCACAGACCACTCAAGTGCAAACCAACTCGATCCAATCAAAAATTGTTCAAACCTTATTATTCCTAATTTACCTACTCCTATCAATTTACATGCAACTGGACACGACATCCCACTCCACATGCAAGGCTTGTCCCAATACCCAAATGAAAACACCTTCCCCTATAAACGAAATCCATCTACTAAACCTAGCAAATAATACACCTCCTTCTTCGATTATCGGAAAACCACCACCTATTCCCTCTACTGTTGCCATGCAAATAGGTATCATGAGGCATCCACTTCTCAAACCCACCTCAATACACAACTTTCATGTCAATCTACTCAACCGCCCATTACTACCATAGATATAGCTCCGTCTACACTCCCTCAATAAAATATAAACCCAAGAACTTTGACTGCTCCACTCCTAGCTTCTTCCATTGTTGAAAATGTTTCCTTTCAACTTCCTCAATCACCTACGACGACCACGCAACCAACCAAGGCAGCATACTCATCAGCTTTAACACAATCCACAATTTCCCTCGCATCCTCCACCTCACTTGATCGTGGAGCCCAATACGATAATCTACACGGCTCAAACCCCCCATGCACCAACACTTCTCTCATTCTGGCTCGAGGCGGGGTTACACAACCATGCGTTAACATTTACCATGGAAGTGAATCAACAAGGGGTGACCATCCTAATCAATCGTCCACGGGATTTGGCACAAATAGTAGCAGAAGGGATGCAACTAGGAACGGACCTGTATGTTTGATACTATTGGTCCATGATGCAGGCACCACATATTGCTCCTTACCATCCAATACCCCTACCAACCCCATTCTGGGATCCAACACACCTTCATCCAGACATCCTGCAAATGCAATTTTATCCAGCACCAACTCCAAACACTCCTTGGATACAACCATACTGGGGATCCACAACCCACTACACCCCTCTTGCAACCAGTCAACTCTCCATCACCAATACCAGCATCAACACCACCACCACCCCCCGTCTATCTCCACAGAATCTCAATCTACTCGAACAAGAGGTTCAAGACTTGAGTTTTCAGGCAGAATTAGACGTAGCAATCGTGTACAATAGGGAAACACGCCCAATCCATGCATGCCCGGATGGCATCAAAGTCTTTGTCCAGAAGGAAGAGTTCGAAAGAAAAATATTCATCGGGTGCCCCCAAAATCTGCTTGCAACCTCATTCCGGTTAAGGCCAACAACAAATCCAACTGTGGGAAAATATGCAATATTATTTCTTCCCACGTTGAGGCTTCATCCAGGGGAGTCTAGTAGTGGTCCAAATGAATCCCTTTTAAGTCATATGAATTTCATCATTTGGAACTGTAGGGGTGCTCAATCAGTGGAGTTTCGTAGGAATTTTAGGTCCTTGTTAGATTATAATAGACCTTCTTTGGTGGTTCTTTTGGAAACACACTGCCAATCCCACTAAGTTCTCAAAGATGATTTTGAGTTCACAGGTATGATTGAAGTAGCTGCTGTGGGGCACTCAGGAGGGATTGTTATTTTATGGAATGCAGCCATTCTCAATGTGGAGCAGGTGGCCACATCTACCCAAGAGATTCATTGTCATGTGCAGGTTCTACCATTACCTTTTACTTTTTTATTTACTGCTATTTATGCAAGTACTAATCTTGCATCTAGACTTGCATTATGGGATAATATTAGGTGTATATTTGATAATTATAAGGGGCCTTGGTTATTAGGGGGGGATTCTAATGAAATATTACATGCAGCAGATAAATTTGGGGGTTTGCCTATCAATAATGCTCGAGCAAATAAATTATTAGACTGTTTTAACTACTGCCTACTAACTGATTTAGGGTAAAAGGGTAGTCGTCACACTTGGACAAATGGTAGGCATAACAATGTAAATATTTTTGAACGTATTGATCGTGTGTTAGCTAATTATGGGTGGATAACTAACTATCCTGATGCTTTGGTAACACACCTTCCACAAACGCATTCTGACCATTGCCTTATTAAGATTGAGTTACAACATTATACTATGCCTAGAAAAAAGTTTTTAGGCTAGAATCTATATGGACTAACCATCCTATATTCTCAGCAGTAATAGAACAAGTTTGGTTAGATAATTTTCATTTGATCCCTGCTATTAATCAATTTGTGGAATCTATACAAGTTTGGAATAAAAACACTTTTGGGAACATTTTTAAGGGTAAAAATAAATTACTAGCAAGACTAAGTGGGGTTCAAGCCTCTATTCACTATCCAACTAGTCTTTTTTTACAGAACTTGGAGAAATCTTTAACTATGGAATTTAATCACATTCTCCAACTTGAGGAGGAGTTCTGAAAGCTAAAATCACGAATTAATTGGTTAAATAATGGTGATGCTAAAACCAAATTTTTTCACCTAACAACTTTAAATAGACGCAGACACAATCGTATAACTGCTCTTCAAGACTTAGGAGGAAATTGGATTACTGACCCTCAACAAATCAGAGATGATATTACTCAGTACTACCATCATCTCTTTACTACTCAAAAACCCAACTCCTATAATTCCTCTTTTGTACACCCTTTTAATACATTAACATCTACTGAGCAATCTTGTTTAATAACTCCTCTACAAGATTATGAAATTTTAAATGCCATAAATTCTTTTCAACCTCTTAAGGCACCTGGACCAGACGGACTGCATCCCTTATTTTATCAGAAGTATTGGCATATAATAGGAAATTCTGTCAAATATTTTTGCCATATGGTTTTCCTGGATCATCAGATTGATCCCACTATAAATACTACCTTTATTTGCTTAATTCCTAAAAATAAGACTGCTTCCACTATATCGCAATTCCGACATATTAGCCTTTGTAATACTAACTATAAGATTATAACAAAAATTATTGTTAATATAATAAAACCTGTTCTGGAACATATTATCCATCCTACTCAATCCAGTTTTCAGAAAAATAGACGAGCAACTGATAATGCTATTATTGTACAAGAAATTATCTCTAGGTTTCATAAAATGAAGGGTAAAACTTCTAATATGCTACTTAAGCTGGATCTTGAAAAGGCTTTTGATAAGTTGGAATGGTCTTTCATTTACAATACCCTACAAAATCTTAATTTTCCTCCAACTTTTGTTAGGTTAATAATGTCTTGCATTACAACTACTTCTACAACTATTCTAATAAATGGTACACCTACTGATTACTTTACACCCACAAGAGAAATTAGACAAGGTGATCCTCTATCACCTTATATTTTTATTTTACGTTTAGAAATGTTGTCAAGGAAAATAAATGTTGAAGTAGATTATAACATTTGGCATCCCATTTCAATAGGTAAAAGAGGACCTCAATTATCTCATCTATTCTTCGCGGATGATATTATTTTGATATCAAAAATTACTCCTACATCATGTCAGTCCATAGCTAACATCATCAATCTTTTTACTCATCATGCTGGGCAAACTATTAACTTTGAGATATCTAGAATTTTCTTCTCTAAGAATTGTGCTGCTAATACAAAGATTTCAATACAACACAATTTTCACATAAGTGAGGGCAAAAGTTTTGGAAAATATTTAGGGTTTCGTATTTTTAGTTCAAGGCCTACTAAAAGTGATTATCAATTCTTAGTTGACAATTTTAAATCTAAGTTAGCCGGGTGGAAAACCCATTTCTGAACAAAAGCAGGAAGGCAAACCCTAATAAGATCTACTTTGAATAACCTTCCTAACCATATAATGCAATATATCACACTGCCTTTTTATATTATTTCCTCTCTTAATAAATACCAACGGAATTTTCTCTGGGGTACTACTCCTCAAAGGAAGAAATTACATCTGCTTAAATGGTCCATGCTTACCCAACCATTAGAGAAAGGGGGATTGGGTATTCAAAATCTTAGTACTAAAAATCAAGCTGTGCATGCAAGTCTTGCTTGGAGGCTATTTCAAAATCCTTCTCAACTGTGGGCACAAGTCTTAATACATAGTCACCTAAAATCTTCTAAATTTAATAAACAGAATGTTTCAAGACTTGGTTAAACATTCTTAAGGGTTGGTCGAATTGTCAATTAGGTTAAAAATGGAACCTGACTAATGGGAAACATGTACATTTCTGGGAGGAGCCATGGAGAGCTCATAATTCTCTGTTTCGTAATTATATCTATGGTCCTCTACCAAAAGGTGAGGACAGGAAAAGAGTGTCTGATTACTATTTTTATCATAAGTGGCACCTACATCAATTGCCATTTGTATTACCTCCTTCCTTGGAACTTATGATCACTGATATTTATATGCCAATGGTGTCCATGAATTATGACCAACTTTATTGGGCAATTACACCTGATGGGTTCTTCTCTGTTAATTCCATGTATTCTACTCTAGCAAATGAACTTAATCATCCCATATCACATGAGTTCATCAGCTACAAATGGATCCTACCCAAGCTTTCATTTTTTCTATGGTTAATATGCCATGACAGACTTCCTACAGCTGCATATTTACATAAGCTACATATTGCAAATTCTTCTTTATGTTCACAATGTCACTTGGTCCCTGAGATGATAAATCATATTTTTCTGGAATGTCATAATGCTACTACACTATGGGCTGCTCTTAATGTAAATATTAATCATATGGTTGGTCTAACTACTACTACTCGTACACTTTGGTGGCACAATTTCATACATAAGCAGCTTCTGCCATCCTTTAAACGCATTCCATTTTCTGCAATTTTGCCTTTTGCATTATGACAGTTATGGACTATAAGGAATCAAAACTGCTTTGATCATAAACATCTCAAATCAAGTGTTTCATTGCTATACAACCAGGCTGCTGAATTTTATTACCTCACAAATACTACAAAGAGTAATACTTCTATATTCTCTCACTATATAAAATGGCACCCACCAGATGACCAGTTTTTTAAGTTAAACATAGACGGTTCCACATCTATCGCTCAAAATATATGTGGTATTGGTGGGTGTTTTAGGAATCGACAGTGCAAATGGATTTTAGGTTTTGCAGGAAGAGCACAAAGTGGCTCCAATGTCCAGACAGAACTGCTGGCACTTATCATGGGACTAAAATTAGCTGTTCAGCACCATCTCACACCACTGCTCATCGAAACAGATGCATCTGCAATACTTGGTCATCATCTGGATGATCCAAAGATAAAAAGGATCTTCAGAGAACAAAACTATGTTGCAGATTGTCTAGCTAAGTTTGGAGCAGCAAATGTGGAGGCTAGTTGTGTACTTTTTGAAAGTCCTCCTCCTTTTGTCAAAACTTTTTACCAGCAGGATAAGGAAGGAATGCTAAGAAGACGAGTACTTAAATCAAGCTCTATGTTAATTATTAGTAGTACCAGTGGTAGTACTAGTTTTAGTAGTAATTCTGATGTAGTAGCTAGTCCTAGTTCTTCTCATCTGATGCAATATATGCATCCTACAAACTCTGATGAACATGTTTAATTATCTATAATATGCTTATCTTTTCTACCAAAAAAAATAAATAAATGAAGTAGTTAGTTGTTAGTATTGTACAACTATTCATTCCTCTTCTTTGTTAGCTAATAACAGAGATTACATTTCTCTGATTTCTTCTTCTTCTAGAATCTTCAAGTCCTACCATGGCTGAAGCTCCTTAACATGGTATCAGAGCTTGGTGCTCGATCTCCTTAAGCCCGGCCGTGAGAGAACTTGAATAATTCAGTTATATCGAAGCATCCTTTCATCAATTTGATCGAGCTATTTTTCAACACAGAAATCTCTCTGCTCAACCTAGGATTTGGGAATTTTTGATTTTTTGGTTGAATAGCGGCGGTCAGATTGTATCTAAATTGGTGTGAATTTGTTAAAATTGTGAAGATCTCTGGTAAAGTATTTGCTATTGTGACAGTGTCGATCAATGAAGAGGTAGTTGGTTCTCCTGTTGCTGCTTCAATGTCTACAGAACTCGTTGACCACAATCATCCCCTCTACATTCATCCTTTCGATACTCAAGGTTCAATTTTCATCTCTATACAGTTTCAAGGTTCATAAAACTATTCTATTTGGAGTAGATCTGTGAAAATCCTGTTGCATGGTATATATAAATTAGGCTTTGTCCTAGGCATTTGTAGGAAAAACAGATATGATACTAGTTTGCATGAGCCGTGGGATAGATGCAATGCTATTGTACTTGCTTGGATAATGAGCACAGTTTCACCAAGTTTAATTAGTTCATTGATCTATGCTTCCGATTCATACACCGTGTGGGAGGATCTTAAGGAAAGATTTGATAAAGATAATGCATCTAGGGCTTGCTATTTGCACAAGGAAATTGCCACAAAACTCTAGGCATATCCTCTGTGTCTATGTATTACGCTAAACTGATAGAGTTGTGGGACGAGTATGAAACTTTAACTTCACCACCTACTTGTGGTTGTGCTCAATCAAGGAAACATGTAGAACATTATCAGATACAAAAATTGTATTAGTTCCACACAGGACTAAATGAATCCTATGAGAATGCAAAGAATTAGGTCCCCATGACTCGACCCCTGCCTAATCTGAACCAAGCCTATGCTATTATAGTTAATGTGGAGAGTTCGAGAATTAATGGAAAATGTGTATATGTCGAGGGTAATGAAGCTATGATGAGTAATAAGGTGTATACTGGAGGGTACAATGGTGGAGGACAGACTAACAATAACTCTAATGGAGGTTATACAGATGGATACTATGGTGGAGGACAAACTAATACTAATCTTAATGGAGGCTATAGACCTAGAAACTCATTTGGTAAAGGTGTTGTTTGGTGTGATTACTATAAATATAAGGGTCACACTAGAGAGAATTGTTTTAAGTTTTATGGCGATCCTTTTGACTTCAAAAACAAGAGAAAGACAAAGGCACAAAATGCTCAGGCTAATAGTGTGACAAGTTCTCGTATTGCAACTTTAGAGTCAGAAGGTCAAGGACATCAGACACTAACTTCTCCAGCTCACTTCTTTACTCAGGAATAGTACCAGCAGATTCTGCATTTGCTGAACAAGGATAAGGAGGCTGAACATGTTGCCAATGTTGTTACTACAGGGACAACAGGTAGTATACATGCATCTATGACAAGCTTGATGCATACTAACTGGATTATAGACACATGAGCAACAAACCATGTGGTTCATAGTTTGCACCTGCTAGAGAAATATGATGAAATAGCAGAAAATGTTAGGAGTGAAGTCCATTTACCAACTAGAGAACATGTGTCTATTACTCATATTGGTATTTGTTCTTTTTTCAAGGATAAAAAAGTTCAGAACATTCTCCACATTCCAGAGTTTAAATATAATCTCATCTCAATGTCCAAACTCACAAAGGAGTTGCAATGTCTAACAGCATTTTACCCTGATTTTTGTATCTTTCAGGAACTCCCAAGTGGGAAGGTGTTGGGGATTGGTAAGGAAGAGCTGGGTCTTTACATTCTCAAGGCAGAAGGCAGAGCAATACTCAATCACCAAGGCACTCATTCCTATTCAATTGTACATACCATTCCAGGTGACACCAATAAATTTAGTAATCTAGCAAACAATAAGACTTGTTCTATATCTTCTTTGTGGCATCAAAGATTAGGTCATGCTCCCTTAAAGGTATTGAGATATATAGATGCTTTGCATAGGATGCAGCTGACGGAACATCATTGTACTATGTGTCCTATAGCCAAGCAATCAAGACTACCTTTTCCTACTGGCTCTTCTTGCTCTGAATATATCTTTGACATTGTGCATGGTGATGTCTGGGGACCCTATAGGGTGCCTACACATGATGGCAAGAGATATTTTTTGACCTTGGTATATGATTATTCCAGATATACCTGGCTATTTTTATTGCATTCTAAATCAGATAGTGTTGAGGTGATTAAAATTTTTATAGCAATGGCCTCAACACAGTTTGATCACAGATTTTTAATGACCAGATGCAGACCTTATTGAAGACTCAAGGTATATCACATCAAAGTTCTTGTACATATACCCCTCAACAGAATGGGGTTGTTGAGAGAAAGCACAAGTCTATCCTAGACATGGCTAGAGCACTAAGGTTTCAAGCTTTCTTACCCCTCAAATTTTGGGGAAAATGTGTCTCCACTGCAGTCAACCTTCTAAACGGTTTGCCTACTGTACTACTAAAAGGAAAATCTCCCTTTGGGAAGTTGTTTCAAAGAAATCCTTCATTACGGAATCTAAGAGTAATTGCAGCCTTTGTTATGCCACTACCATGAGGAAAGGGGATAAGTTTTGCCCCAGAACAATTCCAGCTGTTAACATGGGGTATTCCTCCTCTCATAAGGGCTATGTCCTCTATGATTTGTGTTTGAAATGGTTCTTTGTTAGCAGGGACACTGTGTTCAAAGAAGAAGTGTTCCCTTTCAAGCATATGTATTCTAGTGCTTCTCCCTTATTTCCTGTCTTGGAGTTTGTAGAACAACCTACACAACCAGCTGCTTCCTCTAATGATTCTTCTTCTACTGATGTTGAGTTTCCTGCAGCCTCATCTAGCCAGAACTCTACTGATGCAGCTGAGACCTCCTCTCCTTCTATCTCAGTTCCTCAAGATCATGGTCAGTCTACTCTATCCTCACCAATTCCTCCTCATGTCTCAGCTTGTGAACCATCTTCTCCTTCCATAGCACTCAGGAAGTCCTCTAGGACTACCAAGCCACCTATGCGGCTAGCAGATTATGTTGTTCCACCAGATAAGCCTGCATATCCAATGTCAAACTACGTGACCTATGATCAGTTGTCCTCTGCTTATAGAGATTCTCTTGCTGCATTCTCAGCTATTGTGGAACCCAAATCCTTATTAGAAGCCAGTAGGGATCCCAAGTGGGTTAAGGCTATGCAAGCTGAAATCACAGCTTTTGAAAGAAAACAACACCTAATCTATTGTTCCTCTTCCTCCTGGAAAGGTTGCTATAGGTTGCAAGTAGGTGTTTAAAGTCAAGTACAAGTCATCTGGTGAAGTGGATAGATATAAGGCCAGGCTGGTGGCCAAGGGTTACAGCCAACAAGAAGGATTTGACTACACAAAAACTTTCTCTCATGTAGCTAAAATGGTTACTATGAGGGTTGTAGTTGCATTAGCTGCTGCTTTAGGATGGTATGTGTTCCAGATGGATGTTCACAAGCTTTTCTTCAAGGAGATCTTCTCGAAGAGGTGTATATGCATGTTCCTAATGGATTTTCAAGCTAGGGAGAGTGTCAGCATGTGCACAGAGTGCATAAGTCACTCTATGGATTAAAAAAACACCTAGGCAGTGGAACCTGAAACTAACTGAAGCTCTTATAGATATGGGATTTGCTCAAAGTCACTATGACTATTCTTTGTGAACTCAGAAGATGAATTCAGAGATAGTAGTCATTTTCTTCTATGTAGATGACCTTGTAGTAACTGGAAGCAGTCTAAGACTGATCAAACAAGTCAGAAAGGATTTGCAGGAGAGGTTCAAGATGAAAGATCTCGTTGAACTTAAATACTTTCTAGGGATTGAGTTCTCTAGATCTCAACAAGGAATAGTTATGTGCCAAAAGAAGTATGCTCTAGAACTAGTTTCTGAACTAGGTCTAACAGGTGCAAAGCCAACAGCAACACCTCTGGAGTTCAATCATAAGCTCACATCCATTGAGTTAGACAAGCAAATATATACCAGATGTTAGATCTATAATTGATCAGGAACTTGAAGACAAGGGAGGCTATCAGAGACTAGTTGGAAGGTTGTTGTATTTAACCATGACAAGGCCTGACATTGCCTTTGTGCTTCAAGTGCTCAGTCAGTATATGCATGCACCTAAGGTTCTCACATGCAAGCTGCCCAAAGAGTGGTGAGGTACATAAAATCTGCTCCTGGACTTGGACTGTTTATGCCTGCAAAAGAAAGCAAATCTCTGTCTGCATGCTGTGATTTTGATTGGGGAGCTTGAATAGAGTCAAGTAGATCAGTGACAGGCTATGTAGTGAAATTTGGTGAAGCATTGATATCACAGAAGTCAAAAAAAACTTTATCCAGAAGCTCTACTGAAGCTGAATTTCGAAGTATGGCCTCTACTGTAGCAGAAGTGGTGTGGATAACAGGACTCTTTAAGGAGCTGGTGTCATGACCCAATTTCTCCCTCCGTGAACTGTCGTGACGGCACCGAGTCTCTATGACTAGGTAATCTAAATATTGCGGAAATGAAATGAAAACACAAAAATAACAGCTAACAGATATAATTAGTAAGCGGAAACGGTGTCACTCGGCATATACAATAATCATCTTTCTCAAAACCCGGAATGTCGCAATGTCACAAGCTTGTAAGAGTTTTGTAACTGTTCTATACATTCATGACTAAAGAAAACAAGGGGGAAATTAACACAAGGGAATAGAAGGGGACTCCAAGGTCAGGGACGAGGGTAGATGTACCTTGAAGTCTCCTGAGGCAACAACCACACAACTAGAATCGAGACTGATAGCTAGTACCTGGATCTACACACGGAAAACATATGCAGGAAAGGGCATGAGTACACCACAACGGTACCTAGTAAGTGCCATGCCTAACCTCGGTCGAGTAGTGACGAGATCAGGTCAGGGCCCTACTGTATAAATATAATGAAATAAGATAGAAAGAAATATTACAGTAAAATAAATACGGAAAATCTAACAGAAATGGAATTCAATGAAAGACAACAGCTTAGAACACAATAATAGCAACAGGGGATCTCCCGGGATGTCGTCCCGTAGTCCCAAACGTAAATGTGCAGGGGGATCTTCCGGAATACCGTTCCATAGTCCTAAAGTAAATATATAGTGCTGGGAGATCTCCCGGAATACCGTTCCGTAGTCCAAAAGTAAATATACAGTACAAGGGGATCTCCCGGAATACCATTCCGTAGTCCCAAAGTAAATATGCAACTCAACCAATATAAACGACAAGCAAGACCAATATAAACAACAATCCAGCAAGAAAACCTATAGTTTAGACTAAGTTCAAAACAAAGAAAGCGGGTAACTTCACTGGACATGCTGCACGGAGTTCAAATAGGCAGTTAAAATACGTAGGCATGCTTTTCTATTCTAAACAGGATAGTTCATATGCTAGTGTAGTTCAAACAAGGAGAAAGCAGGTTATGACTTAGTGAAAAATGGAATTTTATAGCAAATAGCCCGTGTACGTACTCGTCACCTCACGTACACGGCGCTCATATATCAAACAGTACCAAATCCTAAGGGAAGTTCCCATATGCAAAGTTATGCAAGCCACTTACCTCAAACCAAGCTCAACTCAATCCGTCACAATGCTCTTTCCACGAATATTTGCCGGATGGCCCGAATCTAGCCAAATCAATTACATAACATAAATATAGCTACAAGCAACTAATCTAGCTAATGATATCAAAGCTAAGGCAAGAAAATAGAAAAACGCCCAAAAAGCCTCCCCGGACCCACGTCTCGAAATCGGGTAAAATTCACGAATTATGAACACCCATTCACTCACGAGTTCAGTCGTACCAAAGTTATCCAAATCCGATGTCAAAATCCCAATCAAAACTCGAAATCTTAGTTGAAGAACTTCTTTCCATTTTTCCCAATTTTTCACCCCAAATCTAAATTTAAATGATAAAATTAATGATAGATTAGTGGGATATAACCAAAATCAAGTGTAGAATCGTTACCCAATCGATGTCTCTGAAAATCCCTCAAAATCTCGTCCAATTCTGAGCTCCCAAGTTTTGATAAAAATGGCCAAACCCTCATTTTTGAAATGCTATAATCTACCCAGGTGCTCACACTACGTAATCGCGAAACATCTCATGCGATCGCGTAGAACAAAATTCCAGCCTTTTTAATAACATACTACACGAACGCGGATACATGCTCGTAGTGGCAGAGGCAGGAATTCTGCTAAGGGGTTCAAAAAAAGGAATAAGTTAAAAAATTTGAAGAGATTGTAGCTTGTGGGAATATAACCAATGACCTCATAATAGTTTTGAACACACTTGACCACTAAGCCATGCTTTTGGACTGTGTGAAGGGGATTCAAAACATAATATATAGAGGTAAAAATTAGATTTTGCCTTATATACACAATGTAATTTTTCGGCAAAGGGGGTTCGGGTGAACACCCTTGCACCCCCCTAAATCCGCCCCTGCATGCTCGCTAACGCGTACCACTGCCCAGCTAACGTACGCGATCGCGTAACACTCCATGCAACCGCGTAGAGTAAATCCTCTCACTGCCTAGCCTCCTCTCATTAGCACTGCAAACGCGTGAGGGCTATGCGTTCGCGTATCAATGGTTATGCAAACATCGCGATCGCGGACGAGCTCGTGCGATCGAATAGAACAAAAAGGGGACTGCCCAATACAAAGTTTCACAATCGCATCTTCCCCTACGCGATCGCATAAGAGAAAATCGGAACTCAAAAACATCAGAAATTCTACAATTCTTCCAAGTTCAAAACTAGTCTGTTAAGCATTCGAAACTCAGCCGAGGCCTCCAGGACCTCAACCAAACATACAGGACCAATCCTAATAAACCATACGAACATATTCGAGCCCTCAAACCACATCGAACAACGATAAAAACACAAATCATACTCCGATTCAAACTTAATAATCTTGAAACTTCCAGATTCGACAACCGATGCCGAAACCAACCAAACCACGTCCGATTAACCCCAAACTTTTCACAAAAGTCGTATTCAACACTAGGACGTACTCCAACTTCCGAAATTGGATTCTGACCCCGATATCAAAAATTCCACTACCGGTCCAAAACTCCAAAAATTCGACTTTCGCCATTTCAAGCCTAAATAAGCTACGGACCTCCAAAACACAATCCGGACATTCCCCTAAGCCCAAAATCACCCAAAGGAGCTAACGGAATCGACGGTACTCCATTCGAGAGTCGTCGTCAAACAGTTTCGACTACGGTCCAAATTCTAAGACGTAAGCTCCCATTTAGGGACTATGTGTCCCAAAACACTCCGAAACTCAAAACGAATCTTCCCGGCAAGTCACAATAGCAGAAATAGATATGGGGGAAGCAGTTAATAGGGGATCGGGGCTCTAACTCTCAAAACGACCAGCCGGGTCGTTACATCCTCCCCCTCTTAAGACAATCATTCATCCTCGAACGAGTATAGAGACATACCTGAAGTGGTGAAAAGATGAGGATTACGGCTGCGCATATCCTACTCGGTCTCCCAAGTCGCCTTCTCGACCGGCTAACCCCGCCACTGAACCGTTACTAATGCAATGTTCTTTGACCTCAGCTTTCGAACCCGCCTGTCCAAAATAGCCATTGGCTCCTTAACATAAGATAGATCTTTGTCCAACTGGACTGAGCTGAAATTCAACACGTGAGAGGGATCATCATGATACCTCCGGAGCATCGAAACATGAAATACCGGATGAACTCCTGCTAGGCTGGGAGGTAAGGCAAGCTCATAAGCAACCTCTCCAACTCGCCGCAACACCTCAAAGGGACCAATAAACCTTGGGCTCAGCTTGCCCCTCTTTCCGAACCTCATAACCCCTTTCATAGGCGAAACTCGAAGCAAAACCTGCTCTCTAACCATGAATGCAACATCGTGAACCTTCCGGTCCGCATAACTCTTCTATCTGGACTAGTCCGTGCGAAGTCTATCCTGAATCACCTTCACCTTCTCCAAGGCATCCTGAACCAAGTCCGTACCCAATAATCTGGCCTCGCCCGGCTCAAACCAACCCAATGGGGACCGACATCGCCTACCATACAGAGCCTTATATGGTGCCATCTGAATACTGGAGTGATAACTGTTGTTGTAGGCAAACTCTGCAAGTGGCAAGAACCGATCCCAAGAACCTCCAAACTCCATCACACACGCACGGAGCATATCCTCAAGAATTTGAATATTGCGCTCGGACTGTCCGTCCGTCTGAGGGTGAAATGATGTGCTCAACTCCACCCGAGTACCTAACTCATGATGTACGGCTCTCCAGAACCGTGATGTAAACTGCGTGCCCCGGTCAGAGATGATAGATACCCGCACACCATGAAGTCTGAAAATCTCCCAGATGTAAACTCGAGCCAGCTGCTCGGAAGAATAGGTAGTCATCACAGGAAGGAAATAAGCTGACTTGGTCAATCTATCTACAATCACCCAAACTGCATCAAACTTCCGCTGATTCCGTGGGAGTCCAACAGCGAAATCCATAGTGATCCACTCCCACTTCCACTCCAGAATCTCTAACTTCTGAAGCAACCCACCCGGTCGCTGATGCTCATACTTCACCTGCTAGCAATTTAGACACCGAGCAACATACTCCACTATGTCCTTCTTCATCCTACGCCACCAATAATGCTTCCTCAAGTCCTGATACATCTTCGCGGCACCCGGATGAATAGAATACCACGAGCTATGAGCCTCATGAAGAATCAACTCACACAAACCATCAACATTAGGCACACATAGTCTGACCTGTATCCTCAATGCGCCATCCTCCCCAATAGTGAATTCCTTAGCATCACTGTGCTGGACCGTGTCCCTAAGGACAAGCAGATGGGGGTCATCATACTGACGCTCCCTAATACAATCATAAAGAGAAGACCGAGAGACCACACAGGACAATACTCAACTGGGCTCAGAAATATCAAATCTCACAAACTGGCTGGGTAAGGCCTGAACATCCAACGCCATGGGCCACTCTACTACTGGTAGATAAGCTAAACTCCCCAAACTCTCTGCCCGGCGACTTAAAGCATCGGCCACCATATTGGCCTTCCCCGGGGGTACAAAATGGTGATATCATAATCCTTAAGCAGCTCTAACCACCTCCTCTGACGCAAATTAAGATCCTTCTACTTGAACAGATGCTGCAAACTCCGCTGATCAGTGTAGAACTCACAAGGAACACCGTACAAATAGTGCATCCAAATCTTCACGGCATAAACAATAGTAGCTAACTCAAGGTCGTGGACAAGATAATTCTTTTCATGTACCTTCAGCTGTATGGACGCGTAGGTAATCACCCTACGGTCCTACATCAATACCGCGTCGAGGCCAACTCGCGATGCATTACAACAAACTGTATAAGACCCCGAACTTTAAGGCAATACCAATATTGGGGATGTAGTCAAAGCTGTCTTGAGCTTCTGAAAGCTCTCCTCACACTCTTCCATCCACCTGAACGGAGCACCCTTCTGGGTCAGCCTGGTCATAGGTGCTGCAATAGATGAAAATCCCTCAACAAAGCGACGGTAATACCCCGCCAAACCAAAGAAACTCCGGATCTCTGTAGCTGAGGATGGTCTGGGCCAACTCTGCAATGCTTCCACTTTCTTCGGATCCACCTTGATCCCTTCACTCGATACCACATGACCCAAGAATGCCACGGAGTTTAACCAGAACTCACATTTTGAGAACTTTGAATATAATATCTTTTCTCTCAAGGTCTGGAGCACTGTCCTCAGGTGCTGCTCATGATCTTCCCGACTCCGGGAGTACACTAGAATGTCATCAACAAAGAAAATGACGAATAAGTCAAGATAAGGCCGAAATACACTGTGCATCAAATGCATAAATGATGTTGGGGCGTTGGTCAACCCAAATGACATAACAAGGAACTCGTAATGACCATACCGAGTCCTGAAAGCAGTCTTCGATATATCTGGCTCCCGTATCTTCAACTGATGATAACCTGAGCGCAAATCAATCTTGGAAAACACTTGGGCACCTTGTAACTAATCAAATCGATCATCAATACGAGGCAACGGATATCGGTTCTTCATTGTAACCTTGTTCAACTTGCGATAATCAATGAACATACGCATAGAACCATCATTTTTCTTCACAAACAAGACAAGAGCACCCCAAGGCGACACATTGGGCCGAATGAAGTCCTTATCAAACAATTCCTGCAACTGATCCTTCAACTCCTTCAACTCAGGAGGGGCCATACGATAAGGAGGAATAGAGATAGGCTGACTGCCCGACAATAAATCAATGCTAAAATCAATATCTCTGTCAAGCGGCATGCTCGGAAGATAGGCTGAAAACACATCAGGGAAATTCCTGACTACTGGGACTGAATCAACTGTAGGGTATCAATACTGACATCTCTCACATACGCTAGATACGCGTCACACCCCTTCTTAACCATTCGTTGAGCTTTAATAAATGAAATAACTCTGCTGGGGGTGTAATCTAAGGTACCCCTCCACTCTAATCGCGATAGACCTGGCATAGCCAGCGTCACGATCTTGGCGTGACAATGAAGAATAGCATAATGGGGCGACAACCAGTCCATGCCCAAGATAAAATCAAAATCTACCATGCTGAGCAATAATAAATCGGCTCTGGTCTCAAAACCACTAAGAGTAATCAAACACGACAGATAAATGTGGTCCAGAACAAGAGAATCTCCCACATAAGTAAACACATAAATAGGGAAACTCAAAGATCCCGAGATACGCCCAAATGCGGGGCAAAATAAGCTGACACATAAGAATAAGTGGAGCCTGGATCGAATAGAACCGATGCATCTCTATGACAGACTGGAAAAATACCTGTAATGATAGAATCGAAAGCAACAACCTCTGTACGAGCAGGATGGGAATAGTATCTGGCCTGGCCTCCCCCTCTAGGGCGACCTCTACCACTCCGACCTCTACCTCGGGCTAGCTGAGCAGGTGGGGTGGCAGCTGGTGCTGTAACCATAGCATGAGGATGTGGTGGAGCATGTTGTGGCTGAGAAGTCTGTGGAGGTACACCCCTCCTAAGTCTGGGGCAATCCCTAACCATATGGCGAGTGCCGCCACACTTAAAACAAGCTCTGGGAGGACGTGGAGGCTATGACTAGCTCGGGCTAGGTCTGTTGGACTGACCGCTGATAGCACCCCGTGCAAGAGGCACACTAGATACTGGAGGTGTATAATAAGGCTTTTGAGGTCTAAGAGGAGCTGGAATACCACCGGCGACTGGAAGAGCTGAATGAACGGGGAGACTCACATAACCCCTACCATGACGAACTGCAGCTGAGGCACGGGCACCAGAATAATGGCCTGAATCTCGAGACCTCTTGGCCTCTCTCTCCTCCCTATCCCGAGCAAGCATGCCCTCCACTCTCCTAGCAATACTCACCACTTGCTGATACGGATATCCATCTCGAACTCCCAGGTCATGCTAGTCTTGATGCTGGGAATGAGTCCCTCAATAAACCTGCGGACCCTCTCTCGGACTGTAGAAACCAAGGCCGGTGCATGTCTAGCCATGTCATTGAAACGGACTGCATACTCTGAAACAGTCATTGCACCCTGACGCAACTGCTCAAACTCTGCGCGCCATGCGTCCCTAAGGCTCCGAGGGACATACTCTCTAAAAAACATATCCGAGAACTAAGTCCATGTAAGGGAAGCTACCCCAGCCAGACTGTCCAACTTGTAAGCACGCCACCACTGATAGGCTGCTCCTCGGAGCTGAAAGGCAGTGAAAGAAACTCCACTCGACTCTACTATGCCCATAGTGCGGAGGATACGATGGCACTCCTCTAGAAATCCATGAGCATCCTCTGATGCTAGACCACTGAATGTAGGAAGGTAGTACTTCTTATACCTCTCAAGCCTACGCTGCTCCTCCTCCGAAGCTGTTGCCCTACCCTCGGGCTGAACTGGGATATAGGTGGTATCGATATAACCTCTGGAATTTGATCAACCTAAACCCGTTGCACTGGGGTGCGGGCGGCGGGAGTCTGTGCTCCTCCCCTGGCCTGAGATGTGGCTGCAACAAGGGGAATCAACCTTGCCTGAACTATGGTGTTGTACATGCTCATGAACTGTGCAAGGGTCTCCTGAAGAACTGGAGTAGTAGTAGGCATATCAGGTGTTTGTGCTCCGACTAGAGCTACTAGTGGCTCCTCTGCAGCAACTTACGCAGGTGCTCTAGCTGCACCACGCGTACGTCCTCGGCCTCTAACCCGTCCCTAGCCTCGGGCGGCTCTAGCAGGGGGCGCGGGTGCCTGATCATCTCCGGTAGCATGTGTCCTCACCACCTGTGAGAGAATAGAAGACAAAAGTTTAGAATTTAGAAGTCAATAATCTCGCGCGATAAGGAATCAAATGAAGTGGAATTTTTCTATCAGTTCCATAGCCTCCCGAAGATAAGTACAGACGTCTCTGTACCGATCCGCGAGACTAATAAACCGGCTTGTGACTCATGACTCCTATGAACCTAGAGCACTGATACCAACTTGTCACGAACCAATTTCTCCCTCCGTAACTGTCGTGACGACACCTAGTCTCTACACTAGGTAAACCAAATATTACGGAAATGAAATGAAAACACAATGATAACAGCTAACATATATAATTAATAAGCGGAAACGGTACAACTCGGCATATACAATGATCATCTTTCCCAAAACTCGGAATGTCGCAATGTCACAAGCTTCTAAGAGTTTCTAACTGTTCTATTCATTCATTACTGGACAAAACAAGGGGAAATGAACACGAGGGAATAAAAGGGGACTCCGAGGTCTGCAGACGCGGGCAGATGTACCTTGAAGTCTCCTGAGGTAGCAACCACACAACTAGACTCGAGGCTGAAAGCTAGTACTTGGATCTGCACACGAAAACATGTGCAGGAAAGGGCATGAGTACACCACGACGGTACCCAGTAAGTGCCAAGCCTAACCTCGGTCGAGTAGTGACGAGATCAGGTCAGGGCCCTACTGGTATAAATATAATGAAATAAGACAGAAAGAAATATTACAGTAAAATAAATACAGAAAATCTAACAGGAATAGAATTCAACGAAAGCCAACAACTCATAACACAGTAATAGCAATAGGGGATCTCCCGGGATGTCGTCCCTTAGTCTAAACGTAAATGTGCAGGGGGATCTCCCGGAATACTGTTTCGTAGTCCCAAAGTAAATATGCAGTGCTGGGGGATCTCTCGGAATACCGTTTCGTAGTCTCAAAGTAAATATGCAGTACAGGGGGATCTCCTGAAATACCGTTCCGTAGTCACAAACTAAATATGCAACTCAACCAATATAAACGACAATCACAGCAAGACCAATATAAACAACAATTCTAGCAAGAAAACCTACAGTTTAGAATAAGTTCAAAACAAAGAAAGCAGGTAGTTTCATTGGACATGCTGCATGGAGTTCAAATAGGCAGTTAAAACACGTAGGCATGCTTTTCTAATCTAAACAGGATAATTCATATGCTAGTGTAGTTCAAACAAGGAGAAAGCAGGTTATGACTTAGTGAAAAACGGAATTTTACAGCAAATAGCCCGTGTACGTACTCGTCGCCTCACGTGCACAGTGCTCATATATCAAACAGTACCAAATCCTAAGGGAAGTTCCCCACACAAAGGTAGGGAAGCCACTTACCTCAAACCAAGCTCAATTCAATCAGTCACAATGCTCTTTCCACGAATATCCGGCTCCGGATGGCCCAAATCTAGGCAAATCAATTACATAACATAAATATAGCTACAAGCAACTAATCTAGCTAATGAAATCAAAGCTAAGGCAAGAAAATAGAAAAACGCCCAAGAAGCCTCCACGGGCCCACGTCTCGGAATCGGGTAAAAGACACGAATTATGAACACCCATTAGCTCACGAGTTCGCTCGTACCAAAATTATCCAAATCCGATGTCAAAATCCCAATCAAAACTTGAAATCTTAGTTGAAGAACTTCTTTCCATTTTTCCCAATTTTTCACTCCAAATCCGAAATTAAATGATAAAATTAATGATAGATTAGTGGGATATAACCAAAATCAAGTGTAGAATTATTACCCAATCGATGTCTTTGAAAATCCCTCAAAATCTCATCCAAATGCGAGCTCCCAAACTCAAGTTTTGATAAAAATGGCCAAACCCTCATTTTTGAAATGTTATATTCTGCCCAAGTGCTCACACTACGCAATCGCGGAGCATCTCATGCGATCGCGTCGAACAAAATTCTAGCCTTTTTAAAAATATACTACGCGAATTCGGATACATGGTCGTTAACGCGTACCACTGCCCAGCTGACCTACGCAATCGCGTATTACTCCACGCGACCGCATAGAGTAAATCCTCTTACTGCCCAGCCTCCTCTAATCAGCACTGTGAATGCGGGAGGGCTATGCGTTCGCATATCAATGGTTATGCAAACATCGCGATCACGAACGAGCTCTTGCGATCGCATAGAAAGAAAAGGGGAATGCCCAATACAAAGCTTCGCAATAGCGTCTTCCCCTACGCGATCGCATTAGAGAAAACTAAAACTGAAAACACCAGAAATTCTGCAATTCTTCCAAGTCCAAAACTAGTCCGTTAAGCATCAAAAACTCACCCGAGGCCCCCGGGACCTCAACTAAACATACCGACCAATCCTAAAATTCCATACGAACTTAGTCGAGCGCTCAAAACACATCAAACAATGCTAAAAACACAAATCATCCTCCCATTCAAACTTAATGAACTTGAAACTTCCAAATTCGACAACCGATGCCGAAACCAACCAAACCACATCCGATTGACCCCAAACTTTGCACATAAGTCATATTCAATACTACGGACCCACTCCAACTTTCGGAATCGGATTTCGACCCCAATATCAAAAATTCCACTACCGGTCCAAAACTCCAAAAATTCGAATTTTTGCCATTTCAAGCCTAAATAAGCTATGGACCTCCAAAACACAATCTAGACACGTCCCTAAGCCCAAAATCACCCAATGGAGCTAACAGAATCGACGGTACTCCATTCCAAAGTCATCTTCACAGAGTTCCGACTACGGTCCAAATTCTAAGACTTAAGCTCTCATTTAGGGACTATGTGTCCCAAAACACTCCGAAACTCAAAACGAATCTTCTCGGCAAGTCACAATAGCAGAAATAGATACAAGGGAAGCAATTAATAGGGGATCGGTGATCTAACTCTCAAAATGACCGGCCGGGTCATTACAGCTGGGAACTGAATTGGTACAGCCTATATAGCTGCATTGTGATAGCAGGGTTGCTATACAAATTGCAGCTCACCCTACCAAACACATTGACATTGAATGTCATTTTCTGAGAGAAAAGCTTGTTTAAGGTCTGATTAAGACTCAACACATCAGAACAACTGAGCAGCTAGCAGATCTGTTGACTAAAAGTCTATGCAAGCCATAGCATGAATATCTACTAGGCACGCTGAGAATGAAAGATGTATTTCATCCCTCGGCTAAAGGGGGAGTGTTGAGTATAGTGGGTCCCAACTATTTATTAGTTAGGAGTAATTAGTTATAACTACCAATAGTTAGTTAGTTATAGTTGGTATTTTTGTATAAATACAGTAGGTAGTTGATAGTATTTACAACTATTCATTCCTCTTCTTTGTTAGCTAATAACAGCGATTACATTTCTCACATTTCTTCTTCTTCTAGAATCTTCAAGTCCTGCCATGGCTGAAGCTCCTTAACACCTACGATTAAGGATAGATAGTGTACTTACTATCCCACCACAACTGTTGGTGGTTATAGAGAGTTTTATTCGCAGAAAAGTGAAACCAACATACGTATTAAAAATTTAAAATTTTATGTGGAGATTATTTTCTTCACTAGTGTCTAGTAGCAACCAAACATCACCTAGGTTAGAGGCAGTAACTTTCTACATGGACAGTGGATAAAATACTTTAATTATTTTCTTCAAATTGAGCAGATGATCATTAAAAAGGGCAGCTCCCCTGTTCATGCAGGGTATGGGAAGACCCGCATCACAAGGGGTACAATAAGGGGTGAAGCCAGAAATTTTCCTAAGGTCCAAGGGTGTTCAGACTTGATAGAAGTAAGAAAAATTCCCGACAAAGATTGTTCAATATATGTATATACATTTAAAATTTAATATTTTACTTATATACACAGTGTAATTTTTTATAATATTTCGACGAAGGGTGGCCAATTGACTACATTTAGTAAAAGGTCGCTTCGTCCATGGGTACAATGTAGACAACTTACCTTAATGCAAGTTTTATTGGCTGCTTCTACGGTTTGAATCTGTAACCTATTAGTCATAAAAAAATTAATTGTTTCTCCAAGGCTTTCCTTCGAGCAAATGATGATTATGAGACCTAATTTGAACGACTAAATGATCAAGAAATAAATTAATTTGTAGGTCCTGAATTATGCTCTCCCAGAACAGTAGTGGTTTTGTATTTGTCTACCTCATATAAAGATAAATTAGTAATTTTTTTATTTAATTAACTGGTTATGAAACTAATGAAGTTAAATACTAAAAGAAAATATTTCCTTTTTAATTTTTTTATATGCTTTAGGTGTTGGGTACATGCCCATGTTGTCCAGTCAAAGGCCCAATGGCCTAATCCTATTCTCTTTCGGTTTCCGTTCATATTCGGAATTGGATTCGATGTTTATTCCTATTTTAAGTGGGTTTTGGCTTTAAGAGAAAGCACAACTCATGATCTATAAATAGGATAACCTTGGAGAATTGTTCTATGCTCATTGATACAACTTTTTGAAAGGCTTAAGCACATAAGAGTGGTTTTTTGAGAGAGCTTTAATCAAGAGAGAAGAGAGAAGAAAAGTATTTGTTTTGCTGTAGATTTTTATTTCGACTAGCCAACTTCAAATCACATTTTCCGATTTTAACCGTTGGATCGGGCTGAAATTGGGACTGAGTGTTCATAACATCTTAGTCTCCAATTTGAACGGTGGGGATCGGATTTGGAGGCCTTAGCATCTGATTTCGAGCCTCGAACAGCAGCTTTGTTTTTGTAGATTGTCCTCTTTCTTCAATTGATTAGTTGTTGCTATTGTTGCTCCGTGTTTGGTACTTGTTGTGTAGCCAATTTGGAGAACTTTTGTAACCCTCTTATTGTTATAGTGGAGCTTTTTGGATCTTTGTGATCCTGTGGTTTTTACCTTCGATTTGAAGGTTTTCCACGTTAAAATTTGGTGTTCTTTATCTTCTTCATTTTCGGGTTTGCCTCTTTCTTGACATAACAGTGGTATCAGAGCCTTGGTTATTTATCCGGGTTTTTATGGAATGGAGGCGAATATGAGCAAGATGGTATGTTTAAATGGGAGAAATTATAATGTTTGGAGAAGCAAGAAAGACTTGTTGTTCGTGAAGAAGATGCATCTACCCGTTTTTGTAGCTCATAAACCCGAGAGTATATCTGATGAAGATTGGGATTTTAAGCACCAACAAGTATGTGGATATATACGATAATGGGTTGAAGATAATGTTCACAACCATATTGTGAACGAGACACATGCAAGATCATTGTGGAAAAAGCTGGAGACTCTTTATGCTTCAAAAAATGGGAACAACAAGTTGTTCCTGCTAAAGCAATTGATGACCTTTAAATACAAGGAAGACAGCCCTATCCTTGATTACATAAATGATTTCCAGGGCGTCCTTGATCAGCTGTCTGGAATGGGAGTTAAATTTGATGATGAGATGCAAGGACTTTGGCTTCTTAATACTCTACCAGACTCTTGGGAAACTCTTCGTGTTTCTTTGACAAATTCAGCTCCTGGAGGTAAGGTGACCATGGAATATGCCAAGACTGGTGTGTTGAACAAGAAAGTAAGGAGAAAGTCTTAGGGTTCGTCCTCATAAGCAGATATCTTGGTTACACGAGACCAGAAGAGAGATAGTACAAGAGGCTCGTGGAATAGAGGTAAAAGTATAAGTAAGTCAAGGTCCAAATACCATAATATTGCACGCAACCACTGTGGCAAGAAAGGACATATCAAAAGGTTTTGCCGCAAGTTGTTGCAAGACGTTAGAGAAGGAAAGAAAGTTGAAAATAACGAGAACAATGTTGCTGCAATTGTTCGAGATGCCCTTCTTTTTGCTTATGATGAAAATGTCATCAATTTGGTATCCTATGAGACGAGCTGGATAGTAGATTCTGGAGCTACCTCACATGTCACACAAACAAAAGACTTTTTCTCAGCTTATACTCCTATTGATTCTCGAGTGTTAAAGATGGGCAATGCCAGTGAAGTTAAGGTGTTTGGCGTTGGTACAGTTTGTTTGAAAACTAATAATGGTTCAACGTTAGTTCTTCAAGATGTCAAGCATGCTCCAGACTTTCCTTTCAATTTGATCTCCGCAGGAAGATTTGACGATAAAAGTTACCATCATGCCCTCTTTAATGGCCAATGGAAGCTCACTAAGGGCTCGTTAGTAGTGGCTCGAGGAGTCAAGTCTGGTCATTTATATGTGACACAGGGCTCTATTCTTAATGACTCAATAAATCTAGTAGAAAGTGATACTTTATCAGAATTGTGGCACAGAAGATTGAGTCATATGAGTGAGAGGGGGGTTACGTGTTTGGGTAAGAAAAGTTTGCTTTCTAGAGTGAAACAAGTAAAGCTGAAAACGTGTATCTATTATTTAGGTGGTGTTGTGACCAAAAACACTCACGCAAGTGCACATGATCGTCAAGTAATAGAGTAGTGAGTAGAGTATCGTTCCCACGAAGACTTATGATTAACTGTTGACTGATTCAAACTCAATTACTTTATTTATCCAAGAGGTTTTTCACAAAATCGAGATGTAATTATTTTACTACCTAAACTATCAAGAAATAATCTAACTAGAGCAATTCACCAAACGAGTAGCAAATTCAAGTAACAAACAGTAGGAGAAGATATTCCAGGGTCACGGGCTAGTTAACAATCGTGTTGTGTTCTTGGCTTAAAACAACTAATCGATTTATCTAGATTGTTGATTGACAGGGTTTATATTACTCATAAGAATCTGTCGAGTTCATACTCGCCTATTCAAGCTAACTCAATGCCTATATGTCTATGGAATTAAGATTAACAAGAATGCATTTACAATTCCTGTATTCCATCCAAGCAAGGCAATTATATGTCTATCCCAATTACGAATACGTTCCCCGAGGCCCGGGTTCAAGAACTTGCTCTATTTAATTCTATATGCAATCTAAAGTTCCCACTTTCGAGTTCAACTCTAGATTCGTAGATAGTATTTCACTGTTAGCTACTCAGCAAAATATTTAAAATAAGAATTAAATAAACAATCCAATATGACAAACCAACTTCGTCGAATTAAACGTCAAACATCAACTTTCATGTTTCACCCATGACCCCAGAATAATGGGTTTTAGCTACTCATACTAAAGTTCAACACAATAGGGTTCAATTTCATCACAAATAGCAAAAACAAAGGAAAGAAAAGAAGAACTTGATGGTCAAATCTCCTCCTTGCCTCTTGCCTCTCGATACCTTGCACTAGCCTATGAAAAACTTGATAAATTAACCTTGGGCGAGCTTGAGTTTATATAGTTTAAGTGGGGTTTCCTCCAGATTTCCAATTTTACCCCTAAATAAACCTTCCCGGAATTTGGACTAGCGCGGTCGCGCACCTGGGCGCGCATCTAACCGCGCTAGTTGGTAATCGTTCTGTCTTGGGCGCGCTACTTTTAGCGCGGGCGCGCACCTGACCGCGCTAGCCCAGGACTTTCATTTCGTGATTTTCTTCCTCGTCTTCGTGCATACTCAGCTCCGAGGGGTTGTTCTTGCTCTAAAATAGTTCCGATCACCATCTTAATGCATCACATAGGCTCCTCGTCCTGCAATATATAAAATTCAGAATTAAAGCCCATTTTTAATCATTTAACCCCATTATAACATCGGAACATAATCAAGCGGGAGCATAGACAATCGCTAAATCACCTATATTCAGCCTATTATCAGGTGGCAAACAGAAAATGGTTTCCTTTCATAGCCATCCTCCCTCAAGAAAGCCCGATTTATTGGAGCTAGTACACTCTGATTTGTGTGGTTCTTTTAAAGTAAAGTCAAAAGGTGGTGCACTTTACTTTGTAACATTCATTGATGATCATTCTCGCAAGCTCTGAGTATATCCTTCAAAATCCAAAGATCAAACACTTGGCGTGTTTAAGGAATTTCAGGCCTTAGCTGAGATACAGATGGGGAAGAAATTAAAATGTATTCGCACTGTCAATGGTGGTGAATATTGTGGTCCCTTTGATAACTATTGCAAGGAACAAGGAATTCGTTATCAGAAAACTCCGCCCAAGACGCCTCAATTGAATGGTTTGGCAGAGAGGATGAATAGAACTCTAGTTGAGAGAGTTAGATGCTTGCTTTCAGAAGCTAAACTTCCAAATACATTTTGGGCGGAAGCACTTAACATTGTTGCCTATGTTATTAATTTGTCTCCTGTTGTTGATTTGGATGGTAATGTCCCAGACAGAGTTTGGTTTGCAAAGATGTTTCTTATGATCACCTGAGAGTTTTTGGGTGTAAAACTTGTGTGCATGTTCCTAAAGATGAGAGATCGAAACTGAATGTCAAAACTAAGCAGTGCATCTTTATCAGTTGGAGTAGGTTCGTGGTGTCATTTATGACTTGTGTTTAAAATTTAAGGTCAATCAGACGTGATTTGATAGGTTTTAACATCGTTTGTGGAATTTGGAAGTTTAGAAGTTCCTTAGGCTTGATCTGTGTGTAATTTGTGTTTTTGATGTTGTTCGAGGTGATATGATGATTTGACTAAGTTTGTATGATGTCATGGGACATGTTGGTATGTTTGGTTGAGGTCCTGAGGGCCTCGAGTTGATTTCGGGTGATTAACGAAACAAGTTTGAAGTTTGAAGGATTGATGTTGACGTGATGCTTGTGTAATCGCACTTGCGAGGATGTTGTCGTAGCGATGATCGCAGGGGCGGGGAGGAGGCGCAGATGCGGAGTTTGTGCTGGCTAGGGGAAATTGCAGGTGCAGGAGATGGTGCACATCTGCGGGCCCGCAGATGCGAGAATGGGCCGCAGATGCGGAGATGGAGGAATTGGACAATTTCGCAGAAGCGGATCAAAGGCCATAGAAGCGACTCCGCAGGTGCGAGACCTGGAGTTCAGATGTGAGCCCAGTGTTTTAAGTGGCTTCTACAGAAGCGAGATTTCTACCGTAAAAGAGGTGTCGCAGGTGCGTATTTTGGACTGCAAGTGCGTGAAGCCTAGGCAGAATATTTAAAAGCAAGGGTTCGCGATTTTAGTCTTATTTCAACATTTTGGACTCGGACATAGGCGATTTTCGAGGGGCTTTCTGAGATAAGCATCTTGTACTCATTTTTTATCATAAAACTTATTTCCCATTGTTTTTCCTACCTAGATTGTGTGGTGTTGAGGTGAAATTTGGGAAATTTAGGTCTTGAGAATTAGAGAGTGAATTTTGGGGATTTGGGTGACCAAATAAGGTCGTACTTTGATAAATTTGGTATGTTTAGACTCATGGGCTTTCGGGTTTTGTAATATTGTCGGATTTCGAGACGTGGGCCCGGGGGCCGGGTTTGAGCTAATTTCGAAATTTTGGCTATAATTTGATATTTTTCTTGTGCAATTGATTCCTTTAGCCTATATTGATCGTACTGTATTGCTTGTGGCTAGATTCGGCTCAACTCAGCTCAGAAATATCCAAACTAACAAACTGGTTGGCTAAGGCCTAAACATCCAGTGCCAATGGCCTCTCTGCTACTAGCAAATATGCTAAGCTCTCCAAACTCCCCGGCCTGCGACTCAAGGCATCAGCCACCACATTGGCCTTCCCGGGATGGTACAGAATAGTGATATTATAATCCTTAAGCAGTACTAACCACCTCCGTTGATGCAAGTTAAGATCCTTTTGCTTGAACAGATACTGCAAACTCCGGTGATCAGTATAGATCTCACAAGAGACACCATACAAATAGTGTCTCTAAATCTTCAAGGCATGAACAATAGATGCTAACTGAAGGTCGTGGACAGGACAGCTCTTTTCATACACCTTCAGCTGTCTGGATGCATAGGCAATCACCCTGCGGTCCTGCATCAACACCGCACCAAGGCTAACTCGCGACGCATCACAACAAACAGTATAGGACCCCGAACCTGTAGGCAATACCAATACTGGGGCTGTAGTCAAAGCTTCCTTGAGCTTTTGAAAGCTCTCCTCACACTCCTCTGTCCACCTGAACAGAACACCCTTCTGGGTCAGCCTGGTCATAGGTGCTGCAATAGATGAGAATCCCTCAAAAAATTGACGGTAATAACCTGCCAAACCAAGAAAGCTCCGGATCTCTATAGCTGAGGACGGTGTGGTCCAACTCTACACTGCCTCCACATTCTTCGGATACACCTTGATCCCCTCACTCAACACTACGTGACCCAAAAATGCCACTGAATCCAACCACAACTCACATTTTAAGAACTTTGCATATAATTTCTGCACTCTCAAGGTTTGAAGCACAGTCCTTAGGTGATGCTCATGATCCTGCCTACTCCGAGAGTACACCAAAATGTCGTCAATAAAGACAATGATGAATGAGTCAAGATAGGACCGAAATACACTATGCATCAAATGCATAAATGCTGCTGGGGTGTTGGTTAGCCCAAATGACATCACAAGGAACTCTTAATGACCATACCGAGTCCTGAAAGCATTCTTCGGGATATCTGGCTCCTGAATCTTCAACTGATGATAACCTGAATGCAAAGCAATCTTGGAAAACATTTGGGAACACTGTAACTGATCAAATAGGTCATCAATACGAGGCAAAGGATACCAGTTCTTCACTTTAACTTTACTCAACTGGCGATAATCAATGCACATATGCATAGAACCATCATTTTTCTTCACAAACAAGATAGGAGCACCCCAAGGTGACACACTGGGCCTAATGAAGCCCTTATCAAGCAAGTTTTGTAACTTCTCCTTCAACTCCTTCAACTAAGGAGGGGCCATACGATAAGGAGGAATAGAGATGTGCTGAGTGCCCGGCAACAAATCAATGCCAAAATCAATATCTCTGTCGGTTGGCATGCCCGGAAGATCAGCTGGTAACACATCAAGTTAATCTCTCACTACTGGGACTGACCCAACTGTAAGGGTATCAATACTGACGTCTTTCACAAAGACTAGATACGCGTCACACCCCTTCTCAACCATTCGTTGAGCTTTAAGAAATGAACTAACTCTACTGAGAGTGTAATCTAAGGTACCCCTCCACTCTAATCACGGTAAACCTGGCATAGCCAGTGTCACAGTCTTGGTGTGACAATCAAGAATAGCATAATGGGGCGTCAACTAGTCCATACCCAAGAAAACATCAAAGTCTACCATGCTGAGCAATAATAAATCGAATCTGGTCTCAAAACCACTAAGAGTAATCAAACACGACCGATACATGCGGTCCACAACAAGAGAATCTCCCACAGAAGTAGACACATAAACAGGGGAACTCAAAGAATCCTGAGATACACCCAAATACGGGGCAAAGTAAGATGACACATAGGATTAAGTAGAACCGATACATCTCTATGACAAACTGGAACAATACCTGTAATGACAAAATCAAAAGCAATTGCCTCTGTACGAGGGGGAAATGCATAGTATCTGGCCTGACCTCCCCCTCTAGGGCGACCTCTACCTTCCCGACCTCCACCTCGAGCTGGCTGAGCAGGTGGAGTAGTAGCTGGTGCTGGAATCATGGCTTGAGGACCTGCTAGAGCATGTTGTGGCTGAGAAGTCTGTGGAGGTGCACCCCTACTAAGTCTGGAGCAATCCCTCGCCGTATGGCGTGTGTCGCCACACTCAAAAAACAAGCTCTAGGAGGGCGTGGCTGCTGTGGCTGGCTTGGGCCAGGTCTGCTAAACTGACCACTAATAGCACCCCATGCAGGAGGAACACTAGCTACTGGAGGTGCATAATAAGGCTCCTGAGGCCTAGAAGGGGCTGAAACACCACTGGCGGCTGGAAGAGCTGAATGAACGGGGCGACTCACATTACCCCTACCATGTCAAACTACAGCTGGGACACGAGCACTAAAATAATGGCTAGACTCTCGAGACCTCTTGGCCTCTCTCTCCTCTCTTTCCCGAGAAAACATGCCCTCTACTCTCCTGGCAATACTCACAACCTATTGATACGAGATATCCATCTCGAACTCCAGGGCCATGCTAGTTCTGATACTGGGATGGTGCCCCTCAATAAACGGACGGACCCTCTCTCGAACTGTAGAAACCAAGGCCGGTGCATGACTATCCAAGTCACTAAAATAGACTGCATACTCTAAGATATTCATAGCACCCTAGCGAAACTGCTCAAACTCCACGCGCCATGTGTCTCCGAGGCTCTGAGGGGCATACACTCTTAAAAACATGTCCAAGAACTGAGTCCAAGGGAAGCTGCCTCAGCCGGACTGCCCAACTTGTAAACACGCCACCACTGATAGGCTACTCCTCGAAGCTGAAATGCAGTCAAAGAAACCCCACTCGACTCTGCTATGCCCATAGTACGGAGGATATGGTGGCACCCCTCCAGAAATCCCTAAGCAACCTCTGACACTAGACCACTAAAAGTAGGAGGGTGGTACTTCTGGTACCTCTCGAACCTACGTTGCTCCTCCTCTGAAACTGCTGTCCTACCCTCGGGCTGAAATGGGGCTACAGGTGGCACCGGTATAACCTCTGAAATCTGATCAACTTTCACCCGATGCTCTGGGGTGCGGGCGGCGGGAGTCCGTGCTCCTCCCCCGGCCTGAGATGTGGCTGGAGCAAGGGGAATCAACCCTGCCTGAGCTAGAGTACCGAACATGCTCAAAAATTATGCAAGGGTTTCCTGAAGTGCTGGTGTAGTAGTAGTAGACGTCTCGGGTGCCTGTTTTCCAACTGGATATACTGGTGGCTCCTTTATAGCTGCTCGCTCGGGTGCTCTAGCTGCACCACGTGGGCTTCCTCGACCTCTACCGCGGCCCCCGCTTCTGGCAGCTCTAGACGGGGGTGCGGGTGCCTGGTCATCTCCGGCTGCACGTGTCCTCACCATCTGTGAGAGAATAGAAGACAGAAGTTAAGAATTTCGAAGTCAATAGTTTTGCATGATAGGGAATCAAATGAAGTGAAATTTTCCTAACAGTTCCATAGCCTCCCGAAGATAAGTACAGACGTCTACGTACCGATCCGCGAGACTCTAATAAACCGGATTGTGACTCACGACTCCTATGAACTTAGTGCTCTGATACCAACTTGTCACGAACCAAACATACCTCTGAGACATGTCGTGACGATATCTAGTCTCTACGACTAGGTAAGCCTAACAAAAATATCAACAATAGAAACAAAATAAACTGCTAACTACACTAGATACTGAATGACCAATAATAATGCCACTTAGCATGTACAATAACCAAACACTAGATATACACAGTTTTCCTAAAACCCGAAATATCATGAGTCACAAACTACAAAAAGAAAAATAGTATCTCTATACTCCAGAGTCTAACGAAAGAAAAATACAGGAAGTGTTTGACATGGTGAAGAATAGAAAGGGACTTCGAGGTCTGCGAACGCAGAAAATATACTTTGAAGTCTCCAAAGCTGCTTTGACTCACTAATAATGCGGCTGATAAGCGGTACTTGGATCTGCACACGAAAAATATGTGCAGGGAAGGGCATGAGTACACCACAAAGGTACCAGTACGTACCAAGCCTAACCTCGGTCGAGTAGTGACGAGATCAGGCCAGGGCCCTATTGATATATATATAATAAAAACAAGGCAGAATAAAATATCGCGGTATAATAAAGGCTCAAAATTTAACAAGAATGAACTCATAGAAAGGTAACAACTCAGTACACAGAGATAACAATAGGGGATCTCCCGAGATATCATCTTGTAGTCCCAAATGTAAATGTGCAGGGGGATCTCCCAGAATACTATTCCGTAGTCCCAAAGTAAATATGCAGTACAAGGGGATCTCCCGGAATACCGTTCCATAGTCCCAAAGTAAATATGCATCTCAACCAACAGAAATAACAGTTACAGCAAGAAAACTTACAGCTTAAACTAAGTTCAAGTCAAGGAAACATAGGCAATTTACTAAACATGCTGCATAGAGTTCAAATAGGCAATTAAGACACGTAGACATGTTATTCTAAACTAAACCGGATAGATACATATGCTAGTGTAGTTCAAATAAAGAGAAACGGGTTATTACTTAGTGAAACTGGATTTTTACAACAATTAGCCTATGTACGCACTCGTCACTTCTCGTACACAATGCTCATATATCAAACAGCACCAAATCCTAAAGGGAGTTCCCCCACACAAGGTTAGGCAAGCTACTTACCTCGAACCAAGCCGTAACGATGCTCTTCCCTAGAATATCCGACTCCGAATGGACCAAATCTAGCCAACATCAATTACATAATAAAAATATAACTACAAGGAACTAATCTAGCTAATGAAATCAAAGCTCAAGCAAGAAATTGGAAAAATCGCTGAAAAAGCCTCCCTGGGCCCATGTCTCAGAATTGGGTAAAAGTCGCAAAATATGAACACACATTCATTCACGAGTTCACTCGTACCAAAATTACTCAAATCTGATACAAAAATCTCGATCAAAATCCAAAAATTCGGCCTAAAAACTTTTCTCAAATATTTCCCAAATTTTCACCCCAAATCCGAATTAAATGATAAAATTAATGATAGATTAGTGGGTTATAATTAAAATCAAGTGTAGAATCGTTACCCAATTGATATCTCTTAAAATCCCTCAAAATCTCATCCAAATCCGAGCTCCCAAACTCAAGTTTTGATAAAAATGGCCAAAACCTCATTTTTGAAATGTTTAATACTGCCTAGTGATTCCTTAATCGCGATCCCGAAAATAGCCTAGCGATCGCGAAGCTCAACTTTGCTGCCCCAGAAGTTAACTCTATGCGAACGCATAAACTCCACGTGAACGCAATGCTCTGACTCTTATACTTACGTAATCGCGAACAACCCAACGCGTTCGCGATGAGAAAAGCGCGTGGCCCAGCTTGGTCCACTTAAAACTCGGGAACGCGACCTTGGCTATGCATTCGCGAAGCACTACCTCACATCATTACGCGTTCGCATACTCCTGTCCGCAAATGCGAAGAAAAAATCCATCCTCTCGCCCAGCTAGCTTATGCAATCGTTGATCACCCCCACGCGATCGCGTATAAGGAAACCAGAACTCAGACACCATAAAACTTTAGCAACCTCCTAAGTTAAAAAAATCCATCCGTTGGGCATCCGAGACACACTCGAGGCCCCCGGGACCTCAACCAAACATTAAAACAATTCCTAAATCACCATATGAACTTAGTCGAGCCCTCAAATCACATCAAATAACGCTAAAAACACGAATCACCCTCCAATTCAAACTTAATAAACTTAAAACTTCAAATCTCCCCAACCGATGCTGAAACCTATCAAATCACGCCCGAATGATCTCAAATTTTGCCCACAAGTCATATTCAACATTACGGACCTACTCCAATTATTGGAATTTAAATCCGACCCTGATATCAAAAAGTCCACCACCAGTCAAATCTTCAAAATTTCAACTTTCGCCATTTCAAGCCTAAATAAGCTACAAACCTCCAAAGTACAATCCGGACATGCCCATAAGTCCAAAATCATCCAACGGAGCTTATGGAATTGAAGGAACTCCAGTCTGGGGTCGTCTTCATACATTTCTGACTACGATCCAAATCTTAAGACTTAAGCCTCCGTTTAGCGACTAAGTGTGCCAAAACACTCCAAAAACCAAACCAAAACCTCCCGGAAAGTCACAATAGCAGCAATAGATACGAGGGAAGCAGTAATTAGGATCGAGGCTATAACTCTCAAAACGATCGGCCGGGTCGTTACAATCTCCCACCCCTTTAGGATGCCTCTCCAAATGAAGGATTGCTTGGACTTAGTTGTACTAATACCATACGAGGTGATAATAAGTCTTGGCCAGGGAATTGTAGCATTAGTGAGAATTCTCCATACTAGGAGAGCTAAGATGCACATATTTTTTGCACCGGCACTGCGAATGACTAGGCTCCAATTGGATTTTAGTTGGCAAACATTTGACCATTTTAATAGGTAAATTTTTTTTCTTTTCTGTGGTAGTTCCCCATATAAATTCCTTTGGACTTTATCAATATTTTTAAGGGTTTTCCTTGGTAGTAGGGTATATTGCATATAGTGGTTTGGTATTGTATTTAGGCACGATTGAGCTAGAGTAGTTCTTCCCGCTATATTAATAAATTTCATTTTTCAGAAAGTTAGTTTTGCTCTCATTTTATCAATTATAAATTGATAATCAACTGGTCTTGATATTTATTTAATATTAGAAATCCTAAGTAGGTACCACAGGTCTCACTCTTTTTAACACCAAGACTGTGCGCAATATCATTGATCATGTGAGGCACGCAGTTTTATGAAAAAAATATTTTTGATTTTGAAGGGTTTAGGTTTATTCCTAACAGTTTACAAAAATAATCTAGACCTGTTTTAATGGATTGGCATGATTTGTTATTTGCTTTAGCCATTAATGTCAAGTCATCTTCAAAAAACAAGTGAGAAAAATTTGGGCTCTTTCTTCCTATAGTGATAGGATCCCATTTACGAATATCTACTGGTGATTAATATACCTATATAACATTTTCATACATAGGATAAAAATATAAGGAGATATAGGATCACCCTGACTTATCCCTCGACTTGGTTCGAAGAATTTTGTGATAAAACCATTAACTAGTATTGCTATAGAGTTGGTTGTAATACAATTTAGTAAAAGCTTGGAGAATTTGGGAGGGAAATTAAAGCATCTAAGAGTGCGTTATGCAAAGGAACATTCTAAACGATCAAACGCCTTTTCAAGATCAATTTTCAAGATCATGTGATCTTGTTTACCTATTAAATTTTTCAGGTTGGGAACTAGTTCCTGGATAATGATTGCACTATCTGAGGCTCTTCTATGCTTCATGAAACTAGTCTGGGAAGGACTAATAATTTTCTCTAGGAAGGGTTTGAGATGGTTTGCAAGAATTTTGGTAATTATTTTGTAAATAATATTACAAAGGCCAATAGGTCTAAAGTTCTTGATGTTATTGGCATTAGGCATTTTTGGGATAAGGAAAAGGTAGGTTTTGTTTAAGTCTTTAGGAATTTCTTGATTTTTAAAAATATCATGACAAAGATTCTTGACAGATTGCCCTATGATGCTCGAATATTTTTGAAAGAAAAAAGGGTGGTGGCCATCTGACCCCGGGGCTTTGAAAGGATTAAATGAAAAAATTGCCTTCTTGATTTCACTATCAGATAGAGGATTGTCTAGATTAGTTAGGACTAATTTATGATGACTAGGATGACTTGTTACGATACTATTCCAATTAGTAGAAGAATGAGAGGTATAAAAATATCAGTAAAGTAATTTAAAACGTGTTACATGATCAAGTGGTGTTCGCTAAGCCAATTTCCAGCATCATCTTTAAAGTAGGTTATTTTGTTTCTCCTTCTTCTGTTTGATGCTGATATGTGAAAAAATCTAGTGTTAGCATCTCCTTCATTAAGCCACATTATCCTAGATCTCATTTTCCAGTAATCCTCCTCTATTTTAAGGATGTCATTGTAATCCTTCTTTAGATTATATTCTAATATCTGAAAGAAGTCACTGTGAGTATAATTACTAGACTTTTGAATTCCTTGAAGCCTTGCTAGAATTTTCCCAAAAAGTCTTATCCTTCCCCATTATGTGACCAAAAGTCTTATCCTTCCAAGGCTTAATACTATCCACAAAGTTTTTACTGGCACTACAGTAGTCTACTACATACCAATTGTTTCTAACAAGTGTTGGGCACTAGAATATTTACACCAAAAAGTTTCTAATCGGAGAACCTAAGACATTTAATCCCCACCTTTTATTAGAATATGTGAAGAACCATATAACTCTCTCACATTATATATTAGCTCCAAGATATATTTTTAACCTTTCACATTAGCCCAACTAATTTAATCTTTCTAAAATGGTTAATGAACTTGCTACCAATATACATATAAATTAAATAATAAAATTAATTATTTAAACAAAAACACTTTTTAATAATATAAAAGCTTAAACTTAAGAAAAAGATAAAAATATCTAATAATATATAGGTTTTTTAATTAAAGATAGTCAATTAATGTACATAATATCTTATTAAAAATTGGGGCGTTATATTGTTTATATATAAGGATATAAGACCAATTTGTTTGTAACACGTTTACAGAGGGGGGAAAGGCAAAAAGAAAAAGAAAAGCAGTGAATATAACGAAATTGATCTTCTTATTGATTTGTGCACAAAGTACACTAAGGTATTACAAGAAAACAACTTGCAATAACTAATTGGAAATGAATAAAATGAGGACATCCTCAATACAACAATAAATTACTAAAAAACAAACTCTATATATGAAGAATCAAAATCATTGTAGCCTTGTCCCCGTGAATGCACTAGAGAACAATGTGCAATAAGAATCAATCCTTCAATTGAAAAGTTGAATATCTTATTCCATAAATTAATTGCTTTGCATCATTTGACGTTTGAATCTTCTCCTCAAGAAGCCAGCATTTATTTAGTGCTTCAAACTAAAATCTGAAAAGAAACAAGGAAATAGAAGATCAGAACATAATTCAAAGAAAAGAAAAATAAAAAGTTGATTTCATATGGAAAAAAAGAATACACATTTCAAACAGCTACTCACTTGATTGATTATGGAGAATGGCTGAGCTCTTAGAAATACTTAGTAGTGGATTGGAGGTGGCGGAGAAGCATAAATGTATACTGGTGGAGGAGGTGATTTCACTGGTGGAGGAGGTGAGTTGTAGTAATAAGAGGAGGAGGAGACTTTACTGGTGGAGGTGGAGAGTGGTAATAGTATGGAGGTGGAGGAGAAGGCGATGGTGGAGGAGGAGACTTGTAGAAATAGGGTGGTGGCGGTGATGGAGATGGTGGTGGTGGAGACTTGTAGTAATATGGAGGTGGAGGTGATGGCGAGGGAGGTGGTGGTGATTTATAGTAATAGGGTGGTGGAGGAGATGGTGATGGTGGTGGAGGAGACTTGTAGTAATAAGACGGGGGTGGTGATGGAGATGGTGGAGGAGGAGACATATAGTAATACGACGGGGGTGGTGATGAAGATGGTGGTGGTGGTGACTTATAGTAGTACGGTGGTGGGGGTGATGGTGATGGGGGTGGTGGCGACTTGTAGTAATATGGAGGGGGAGGAGAAGGCGATGGTGGTGGAGGAGATTTATAATAGTAAGGAGGTGGAGGCGATAGTGACGGGGGTGGTGGTGATTTATAATAGTACACAAGTGCAGGTTTTGGTGATGGTGGAGGTGGAGACTTGTAATAATAGGGCGGGGGTGGTGATGGGGATGGCGGTGATGGTGACTTATAGTAGTATGGTGGTCGAGGCGATGGTGATGGGGGTGGTGGCGACTTGTAGTAATATGGAGGAGGAGGAGAAGGTGATGGTGGTGGAGGAGATTTATAATAGTAAGGAGGTGGAGGCGATGGTGATGGAGGTGGTGGTGATTTATAATAGTATACAGGAGCAGGTTTTGGTGATGGTGGAGGTGGAGACTTGTAGTAATAAGGAGATGGTGAAGACTTAGTTGGTGGTGGCGGAGATTTGTAAACATATATCGGGGTTGGGGGAGGTGGTGACTTGTAAACATATGTTGGTGATGGAGGAGGTGGTGACTTATAAATATAAGTCGGTGATGAAGGTGGAGGAGATTTATAGTAGTATGGAGTAGGTGTAGGCTTAGGTTTTGTGCATTTTGCATAAGGTGTCTTAGAGCCATATGCAAATGGTTTTGCATAGAGTACAACTTCATAATGGTTCTTTGACTTCACTTTAAGGTTAGCGCCCTTTACTCCCCAATGAAGGTTTGTAGGAATGTCACACTTTGAATCTTTTGGAGCATTGTGTAGTTTAGCCTTGCAAGCTTTTCCTCCATATTTAGCATATTCAAATCCTTTAACAGTAATGTTGAATTTGCCATTGATCTTTGTGGTACCGTAACTCACAATTTTCTTGTTACCGGCCTTACAAGTTACCTTAACAACAGCACCTAATTCATGTGAAAAAAAATAATATATTAATTAACACTAAAATAATTGAGCTGCTCACATGATAAAAACTATTTTTTTTCTAACTTTACTTAATTATTCTTATTCCTTTTTATTAGTAAAGCAACAAAAAGGAAAATATATAGCTAAATAAATTTTTGATGATAAGTTAAAAGTAAATAAAGAGAGTGGGCATCGTATAAAGATAGTACCTTTCAGGTGTTTCTTGCCATGAGACTTTTCTGGGTATTTTGAATCATAGCATCTAAAACAGTAGACCTTTCCGACAACCTTTACCACCAAATGATGACGTGGAGGAGAGTAATGAGTAGGTGGTGACGGTGAAGTGTAATAGTGTGGTGGGGGAGAGGACTTCTTTGGTGGTGGTGGGGAGGTGTAGTAATATGGAGTTGGAGGTGACTTTACTGGTGGTGATGGGGAAGAGAAGTGATATGGTGGCGGCGGTGATTTCTTTGGTGGTGGTGGAGAAGAGTAGTAATAAGGCGGAGGAGGTGATTTCTTGGACGGTGGTGGTGAGGAATAGTAATACGGTGGAGGAGGAGACTTAACTGGTGGTGGTGGGGAACTATAATGATATGGGGGAGGAGGTGATTTCTTAGGAGGTGGTGGTGAGGAATAATAATATGGTGGAGGAGGAGACTTAACTGGTGGTGGTGGGGAAGTATAGTGATATGGTGGCGGAGATGATTTTTTTGGTGGTGGTGGTGAGGAATAATAATATGGTGGAGGAGGAGACATTAGTGGTGGTGGTGGAGAACTGTAGTAGTATGGGGGAGGAGGTGACTTAGCAGGTGTTGGTTGGGACTTGTAATAGTATGGTGGTGGTGGTGATGGTGATGGGGGAGGCGGAGACTTGTAATAATAATGTGGCGGAGGTGAAGGTGAAGGAGGTGGTGGAGATTTATAGTAGTATGGTGGAGGAGGTGAAGGAGAAGGTGGCGGTGGAGACTTATAATAGTAAGGTGGAGGTGGTGATGACGAGGGTGGTGGCGGAGATTTATAATAATATGGTGGTGGAGGTGATGGTGAAGGTGGAGGTGGCGAGTTATAATAATATGGAGGTGGTGGTGAAGGTGATGGTGGAGGAGGAGATTTGTACACATACGGGGGCGGGGGAGATGGCGAAGGAGGAGGTGGTGATTTATACACATAAGGCGGTGGAGGTGAAGGTGATGGGGGTGGAGGAGACATATACACATATGGTGGAGGTGGTGATGGAGAAGGAGGTGGAGGTGATTTATAAACATATGGTGGCGGGGGAGAAGGTGATGGGGGAGGTGGAGATTTATACACATAAGGTGGTGGCGGAGAAGGAGACGGAGGTGATGGTGACTTGTACTCGTATGCTGGAGGTGGTGGAGAAGAATATATATAAGGATCTGCTGACACTACATTAGCAACCGCCAATATGGCCAATGCCACTAAGATTTGTGGCAAATATCGACGACCATTGGCAAGGCCGCCATGGTGAAACCGACTCATTTCGCCGGAAAATTCCTGCACTAGCTCCCAAATATGGCTAGTGAAATCTCCAAAAAACTTTGAAGGGGTTGAAGAAAGGAAATAATGTGAAGAAGTGATGGCTTTAAGGGATACAGTGGCCAATGTATTTATACTAACATTCCTAGGGGATAAAGAGCTGTTTGAAGGACCAATTCAATTTGTCTGATTGATAATCTAAGACTATAAATTATTAACAATTCTTAACAGCTGGATCTACCAATTATCATCTTATTAATTAAAGTCCATTTCTTGATCACTTTGAATATTTCCATAGTATCTTTTTAACAAGTAGTTGTTACCTGCCACACAGAAAATGGAGTAAAGCAAAGTGATTGTTATTTTTTAATATTTCCACTCCCTTGCCATATATTAGTTTTCATGAACACTGAGATATCATACAATTATTGGTTGTTTTGGTTGTTTCCTCGTTATTTGTGTATACAGATTACAAACCTAGCTAGTAGAGTAATGTGGTTGACTTTCAATTTTCAACAACAAAAAATTCGGTGTAATCTCATAAATGAAGTTTGGTGAGGCGGTGTGTATGTAGACTTTACCCCTATCTTGAGATTCAGTGACAAAACTAGGAATTTCGCGAAGAGTGTTCAATATTTAATATACCCATATAAACAATAGTTTTTAACCTATATACACAATATAAATTTCTATATGAACAGTATAATTTTTCGATGAAGGGTGCTCAATTGACTACCCTTCAATGTATGTGGCTACGCCCCCTCTTGAGAAGGTAAAGAGATTGTTTTCTGTAAACCTTCGGCTCAAGGAAAGATGAAAAAGGAAACCATAACAGCAAGTAGTAACACCATCAATCTAACATGAAAACTGAAGCGAAAGAAATAGCAAATAGTTATAGAAATCTAGGAATAAGAATTTACAAGACTAACACTACTACTATTGATAAGAATAAGGAAAACACTCGACTATCCTAATGCTCGACCTCCACGTCTTCCTATTAATTTGGATTTGAAGAAAAAAAATTAAACAGTGCAAATTTTCTTGTAATATTAAGAACTTTTTTTCTTCTTCATTTTCATCTAGCTAAGTAAAAAAAACTGGAATTAGCTACGAACTTCGTCGCTAAGCTATCGCTAAATCACTCGTAGCTAACAGATTTTTTTGATAATATGCTGCTAATTCGTCCTTAAATAGGATTAGCAATGGATTTTACTGTTTAGCTACAGAATTTGTCTGTCGTTAATTTTTTTTTTTTTTTTTAAGTAGTGCTTTTCTTTTGCAAACTACATGGAATTTTTGTTTTCGGATCACAAGTGATGGCCAAAGAAATTACTTGTTGCCAACTGGAAACGAACATTTTATTTAATATTGATATGTTTCAGCAGTTCCAAATGGAACTCTCACTGCATTTTGTGTTACTAAATAAAGAAAATTACAGCTTGTGAAATGTGAAAGGCGGCTATTAGTTTTAGCATATTTCAAACGCCAGTTAATACCATGTCAGAAGCACCAATTAATTACTAGATTCATATCTTAGTTTTATTGTGGGGCCAAAATTCCTATCTTAAATAAGAGAATGATTGTTTGTGAGAGACTAGATGAGTTTTTAAAGCCCTATTTTGAGGTAACTAACGTGGTCGAGTTGCTAAATAATGAGAAAAAATACCTCACTACTCTTAAGGAAATTAAATTTATTATATTCTATATTCTGTCTGAATTTTACTATTCTAATTTGAAGATATAAAAACTTCATCAGGGTATTGAAATTCAGAAAACGATTTGAAGAACATAAAAACTTCATCGTTTTTCTGTAAAACAGTATATAAAAACCTTAGTTGTTTTTATTACGTACTGTTTATTGATTACAGTATTATTTACTGTTTTGGTTTTGCCATTAATTGATTCCTTCTGTTGTTGACAGTAAGAAATGGCAAATGAAAATGGAAATCCTTCTGCGATTGTTGGTGCAACGACGATAGCCTCGTCAAGTCGCACTGCTGTTCCTCCGGCTGAGAAACCGGGGAAATTTTCTAGAACCAACTTCAAAGGATGGCAGCAAAGGGTGTTCTTCTGGCTTACCACACTTGGTATGCAGAAATTCACTAGTGAAGAGCCTCCAGTGCCTGCTGCGGACATGCCGGATAATAAAAAGTTCATGGTTGTTGAGGCATGGAAGCAGACAGATTTTCTTTGCAAAGGCTATATCTTAAGTGCTTTAGAAGATGACTTGTACAATGTGTACAGTGCAATGAATACTTCGAAAGAATTATGGGACGCACTTGAGAAGAAGTACAAGACAGAAGATGCATGCTTGAAGAAGTTCGTGGTTGCCAAGTTTCTAGACTATAAAATGATAGACAGCAAAACTGTGGGAACCCAAGTTCAGGAGCTTCAACTTATTATTCACGACCTTATAGTTGAAGGTATGGTCGTGAATGAAGCATTTCAAGTAGCTGCTATGATTGAAAAATTACCTCCTTCGTGGAGAGATTTCAAGAACTATCTGAAGCACAAACGCAAAGAAATGAAGTTGGAAGATCTTGTGATACGTCTAAAGATCGAGGAAGACAATAAAACAGCCGAGAAGAAGTCTCGTGCAAATTCAACGATCATGGGAGCTAATATCGTTGAAGAGACTGCTCCAAAAAGTAAGAAGAGGAAGAGGTCTTCTGGACAAACTAAGGAGCAGAACAAAAAGAAATTCAAGGGCAGCTGCTACAATTATGGAAAAGTCGGTCACAAAAGCCCTGATTGTCGTCTCCCAAAAAAGGATAATAAGAAAGAACAAGCCAACATAGTGGAGAAGAATAATGACATTGATGATCTTTGCGCAATGCTTTCGGAATGCAACCTAGTTGGAAATCCGAAGGAGTGGTGGATTGACTCTGGAGCCACTCGACATGTTTGTGCTGTCAAAGAAGCATTTGCGACTTACTCTACTGCTGGTCCCGAAGAAGAAATTTCCATGGGAAATAATGCAACAGCCAAGATTGAAGGTTATGGGAAGATATTCCTGAAGATGACTTCCTGCAAGGTGTTAACGCTGAACAACGTTCTTCATGTTCCTACTATTAGGAAGAATTTAGTTTCTACTTCTTTACTTGTAAAGAATGGATTCAAATGTGTATTTGTTTCTGATAAAGTTGTTGTAAGCAAGAACGAAATGTATGTTGGAAAAGGCTACCTCACGGAGGGCCTTTTCAAACTCAATGTAATGGTTGTTGACAGTATGAATAAATTTCAGCTTCTTCTTATTTATTGGAGTCAAATGATTTGTGGCATATTCGTTTAGGACATGTCAATTATAAAACCTTGCGGAAATTAATTAATTTAGAAGTATTGCCTAAATTCGAGTGTAATAAATCGAAATGTCAAATATGTGTTGAATCCAAGTTTGTAAAACATCCTTATAAGTTTGTTGAAAGGAATTCAAATCCTTTAGACTTAATTCATACTGACATTTGCGATATGAAGTCAACACCATCTAGAGGTGGAAAAAAGTATTTTATTACTTTTATTGACGATTGCACTAGATATTGCTATGTTTATTTGCTTAATAGTAAGGATGAAGCAATTGAAGCATTTAAGCAATACAAGAATGAAGTAGAAAATCAATTGAATAAAAAGATCAAAATGATTAGAAGTGATAGAGGTGGAGAATATGAATCTCCGTTTGCATAAATATGTTCGGAATATGGAATTATCCATCAAACTACTGCACCTTACACACCTCAATCCAACGAAATTGCGGAAAGGAAAAATCGGACATTAAAAGAAATGATGAATTCTTTATTAATAAGTTCCGGATTACCTCAGAGTTTGTGTGGGGAGTCTATCCTTACAGCTAACCGAACACTCAACAGAGTACCCCACAGCAAAACACAATCTATTCCATATGAAAAATGGAAAGGAAGAAAACCTAACTTGAAATATTTCAAAGTGTGGGAGTGTCTAGCAAAGGTACAGGTTCCTTTAAACTAAAAGAGTTAAAATTGGACCAAAAGCAGTAGATTGCGTTTTCATTGGATATGCTACAAATAGTAAAGCATGTCGATTTTTGGTTCATAAATCTGATAATCCCGAGATTCATGTTAATACGGTAATGGAATCAGATAATGCTGAATTCTTTGAAAGCATCTATCCGTATAAAACTGAAAGCGAGTCGTTAAGTGAAAAACCTAAACGACCTCGGGAAGAACCAAAGGAAAATACTCCAAGTATAGAAGATCCAAGGTGTAGCAAACGTCAAAGAACATCTACGTCCTTTGGACCAGATTTTGTGACATTCTTGCTTGAAAATGAGCCTCAAACTTTTAAAGCAGCTATGTCGTCTTCTGATTAATCATTTTGGAAAGAGGCAGTCAATAGTGAGATTCAATCAATGTTGGATAATCATATATTTGAATTGGTTGATCTTCCTCCAGGAAATAAGACTTTAGGTTCCAAATGGATCTTTAACCGGAAAATTAAAGCTGATGGAACTATTGACAAATATAAGGCAAGACTTGTTGTCAAAGGTTATAGACAAAAGGAAGGTCTTGATTACTTTGACACTTACTCGCCAGTAACGAGGATAACATCTATTAGGATGTTAGTAGCACTAGCGGCCGTGTATGGTCTTGAAATCCATCAAATGGATGTTAAAACAGCTTTCCTAAATGGAGAATTGGGGGAAGAAATTTACATGGAACAACCTGAAGGTTTTGTGGTTCCTGGTAAAGAAAAGAAAGTGTGCAAACTTGTTAAGTCGCTTTATGGACTTAAAAAAGCACCCAAACAATGGCATGCAAAATTTGACCAAACAATGTTGGCAAATGGATTTAAAATTAACGAGTGTGACAAATGTGTTTACATTGAAAATACTCCAGGTCATGAAGTCATTGTTTGTTTATATGTTGATGACATGTTGATAATAAGCAAAAGTATGGCAGATATAAATGCTACAAAGCGCATGTTAGCTAGCAAATTCGACATGAAAGACTTAGGAGTTACTGATGTGATCTTAGGAATCAGAATTCGCAAGACTCCACAAGGTCTAGCATTATCACAGTCTCACTACATTGAAAAGGTACTTGACAAGTTCAAGTATTTGGATTTCAAAATTGCCAAGACTCCAATTGACGTGAGTTATGCACTTCAAAAGAATGAAGGTGAAAGTGACTCACAACTGGACTATGCAAGAGTATTGGGAAGTTTGATGTATATCATGAATTGTACGCGACCAGATATAGCATGTGCTATTAGCAAACTGAGTCGGTTTACAAGTAATCCCAATCAAATACATTGGATGGCAATGAAACGAGTTTTGGGATATCTGAAACATACCCAAAATTATGCTTTGCATTATAACAAATATCCTTCCGTGATCGAGGGATATAGTGATGCAAATTGGATCACCGGATCATCTGAAATTAAATCCACGCGTGGATATGTTTTCACAATTAGGGGTGGATCAGTATCTTGGAAATCATCCAAACAAACGTGCATCGCCCGTTCTACAATGGAATCTGAATTCATAGCTTTAGATAAGGCCGGTGAGGAAGCTGAATGGCTCCGGAATTTCTTGGAAGATATTCCATTTTGGCCCAAACCTTTGGCACCTATATGTATACATTGTGATAGTCAAGCGGCAATAGGTAGGGCAGGGAGCGTTATGTATAACGGAAAATCTCGCCATATCCGACGGAGACACAATATCGTTAGACAACTACTCTCTAGCGGTGTTATCACAATTAACTACGTAAAGTCAAGAGATAACGTGTCAGATCCACTTACAAAAGGCCTATCTAGAGAGGCAGTTGAAAGATCATCAAAGGGAATGGGGTTAAAGGCCTAGGACAAGTCATCATGGCGGTAACTCTACCTAGCAGACTGGAGATCCCAAGAGCTAGGTTCAAAGAGATCAAACAAAGTTATGAATGATGGTTCAACATTGTCAACTAACTCAACCCATTCGCGTGATGAAGACAATGTTCAAAAACGAGGTAAAGCATTAAGGCTTTTTTGATGAGTCAATAAAGCTTAAAGTTTTTTAATGATTTGCTAAGTCTGGCAGGATATGACCAGATAATGTGTCTTTAGGATTACACGTTTAGGAATCACCTATGTGAGTGTGAAGTGTAAGCCGCTTCAAGGAGAATGAAAGTAAAGGCCCATTCTCTAAGCACTCATGAAACCAGGCGGTGTTCATGGCTGAAACGAACACAACCGTGAGAACCATAGATGGTTAAGGATTGATTGTGTGACTTATGTTGTCTAGGTATACAACAAAGCTCGACGGTTCAAAGATATCAAATCTACCGATTGACCGAGTATATCCGATATAAGTTCACTACGGAAAGTTCAAAGGAAAACCTACTTATCCAGATGCAATCAATTCTTGTTTGTAAAACACACACACGTCCGTGCATTCCTTTAAGTTTATAGCCATTCCCCATTCATGTGGGGAATTGTTGGGTTTGTTATTTAATAAATAATAACAAAAGAGGTGTGAATGGAAAATGGTGGGAAAAGAAATGGAGGGATGACCCCCGACCCGGTCCGGTCTAGCCCGTTTTTCTTTCCCTGATTAATTTAACTTCGTTTTAAATTTCTCGCAATAATTTCCAACAGCCATGACTGTTCTGAAATGTTGCAAACCTCTTCAGAGGGTCACACCTGTTCCAACAGCCATGGCTGTTCTGAAAGGTTGCAAACCTCTTCAGAGAGTCACACATGTTCCAACAGTCATGACTATTCTGAAAGGTTGCAAACCTCTTCAGAAACATCACCAAGTTGGCTATAAATAGACCTTCAAATCCCAGAATATTTACTTACAAAATTTTCTGAATCTTCTTCTTCTTCTTCTGCACAAAATATTCCAGTATGTTTTACGACCATCGAGTGGTTCGCCGATCACCAGAGTTTTAGGTACCGATACACTGGTGAGTTAAATCGTTCTATCCTGGGAGGATATATTCCATAACCTCGGGTACTTGAGGGGAATAATTTCCTTAAGGATACACTGTGTATTCAGTGGGCTCGATTTGTTCCTTCAACGTTTCAAAAATTATTTTGAAGTTCCAATATTATTTTTCAGAATTATTTCTACTAACTTTCTGTTTTATTTTTCAGAAAGATTACTGTTTTATTTACTTACAGCAATACAGATATATAACAATTACCATGAGATTTCATAATGAGTTTAACTTATATAAATATATATACACTGTTTAAGGAATTTTTATATTATCATAGTATATTTGCGTATTATAGCAATAATTTGTCTTACTTTTAAAATTATAAATCTATCTTATGTATACGGCCAAATTCGGGCTTGCGCTTTCCGTGCGACTGATCGAGACTGGAGCGCGATAAGCCAAGGATCAGCCTCGTATTATTTCAAAATATGGTGCAAAGTTAGGTTGCCGAGCTCGAGACCCTGAGACCGATTAAGATCGAGACCATCCAAAATCGAGATCGACCAAGATCGAGACCGAATAAGATGGAGATCGAGAGAAACTTACTGAGTCGAATAACAAAAAGACGAAATATCCGCAATCGGGCGAGGATCACAGCGCGAATCTCGGCACGTATCAAGAAGAGGCCGACTAATTAGCCAATCACGGGATTTCTTACTCTATTTAGAATTGCATCAAAAGTAGGACTCCCTTACTGTATAAAGAGGGTCTGATCATTTGTAAACATCATCATATTCAAGCAATACAAAGCAGTATACCATTATTCTCTAAGTTATCATTATCTTGTTATTCTGTTCTTAAGCCAGTTGATACATATTTGGTTCAAAGGTGATCAAACTCGAGGGCCAAGGCTGTTCAATTTGTGTGGTTTGTATTTATTCTCTATTTGTCCATTTCAATACTAATTTATTCCTCTCAATCTGTACCAAGTTATATCACGTATCCATAAAATCGCGTATAAATTCAATTTTTATCCGATTTAAGGGTAAACAGTTTGGCGCCCACCGTGGGGCTAAGGGTAATAGTGGTTACCTGGTACAACCTTTCGTAACACATACTATTTTACACTTGTTCTTTGAAGTATCTTTGCTTACAGGATTAAAAAATGTCAAACTCTCAGTCAGCACCTCAACACATTAACAATGATCTCGGCCACCACGGCAAAAATGAGAACATTGCCCTAGGAAACGTTGTACCCCCTGCTGGCCTCGATGGAATTCCGGCTATAGATCCAATCGATATCAGTTCACATGTCGCCATCAATGGAAATTTGGCCGTCGATCCCGAAAGAAACATCCGCGGGGATGCCCGATCAGCTACTCAGAGCGCACGTGGTGGTGAAGATGGAGGGATCATCCTGTGGGTGATATTCGAAATATTGCATGCTCAACAGGCGGCGATAGCCCAGCTCCAAAATCAGAACCAAACACCGAGCAGGGTTGAATCTGAGCCATCCCAGGAAATCATACACAGGGTCGAATCGACTTCGAAGAGATCGAACGAGAAGGAATCGGAGACCAACCCTGCTATCATAAAGATGCTCGAAGAACTAACAAAGCGAACCGAGACCGGGGAAAAGAAGATCGAGGAAAACGACAAGAAGGTGGAAACTTATAATTCTAGGGTCAACCAGATCCCGGGGGCACCATCGATATTGAAAGGACTAGATTCCAAAAAGTTTGTACAAAAACCTTTCCCCCCGAGTGCAGCTCCGAAGCCAATCCCCAAGAAGTTACGTATGCCCGAGATTCCTAAATATAATAGGACGATTGATCCAAAACGAACACGTCACCTCCTACACGTGTGCTATCAAAGCACATGACCTGAAAGATGACGAGATCGAATCCGTCTTGCTGAAGAAATTCAGGGGACTCTATCGAATGGTGCTATGATATGGTATCATAATTTACCGCCTAATTCTATTGACTCGTTTGCTATGCTTGCAGATTCTTTTGTAAAGGAACATGCCGGGGCCATTAAGGTCGCAACAAGAAAGTCAGACCTTTTCAAGGTAAGGAAGACGGACAATGAGATGCTCAGAGAATTCGTATCTCGATTCCAAATGGAACAAATGGATTTGCCACCGGTCACCGACAATTGGGCTGATCAAGCTTTCACTCAAGGTCTCAACGTTCGATGTTTAGTGGCTTCATAGTAGTTGAAGCAGAATTTGGTCGAATACCCAGCTGTCACTTGGGCCGATGTGCACAATCAATACCGGTTGAAGATCACGGTCAAGGATGATCAACTGGAGGCTCCTTCTGGCTCCGTTTATCCTATCAGGCCCGTAGATAGAATCAAGAGGGATATCGACCGAGAGCCAAGGTCGAATAGAGATCGATATCAACCGTATAATGGAGACTGTAAAGACAGCGAGTCTGGGCAAAATTTTGCGGAATGAGAGGAGAAATGATCGAGGTCAAAGTTCACGGGGACTTATGAGTAAGAATGGCTTCGATAGATCTATCGGTCCCAAATAAGCACCACGATTGTCAGAGTACAACTTTAATGTAGACGCAATTGCCATCATATCGGCCATTGGACGCATCAAAGATACCAAGTGGCCTCGGCCTTTGCAAACTGATCCAGCACAAAGGGATCCCAACCAAATATGCAAATATCATGGCACACATGGCCACAGGACGGAGGATTGTCGGCAGCTAAGGGAGGAAGAAGCATGTTTGTTCAACAACGGTCATCTTCGAAAATTTTTGAGTGACCGGACTAAGAACCACTTCAGAAACAAAGATTCCAACAAACAAAACGAACAAGACGAACCCTAGCACATCATCCATATGATCATCAGAGGGGTCGATATTCCCCTAGGTCCGATGATGAAATGCACCAAGGTGTCAATCACAAAAGAAAAACGGACTCGGGATTACTTACCAGAATGGACTCTATCTTTAACCGACGAGGACGCGAAAGGAATCATGCAACCTCATAATGACGCACTGGTAATCTCTGTACTTATGAATAAAACCAAAGTTAAACGTGTGCTAATTGATCCAGGTAGCTCGGCCAATATCATACGATCGAGGGTCGTAGAACAACTCGGCTTGCAAGACCAGATCATACCAGCGACCCAAGTACTGAATGGATTCAACATGGCTTCAGAAACAACTAAGGGAGAAATAACATTGCCGGTGAACGTTGCTGGTACCATCCAAGGAACCAAGTATGTAATCGAAGGGGACATGCGATACAACGCCCTATTTGGGAGACCATGGATCCATAACATGAGGGTTGTGCCTTCGACCCTCCACCAGGTATTAAAATTTCCAACACCAGAGGAGATAAAGACGGTTTACGGGGAACAACCCGCTGCGAAGGAGATGTTTGCAGTCGATGAAGTAATTCCGATATCAATACGCTCGTCGACGAAGGACTCAAGTTCAGAAGCGAAACAGGGAGCCAAATAGCAATTATCCGTGCCATCTTCAACCCAATCGGACGAGCAAAGGATTAACGAAGATGATGACTTCGGGGTTCCTCGATCTTTTATCGACCCCGATGATTCCGACGCTACCAAGTCAACGGTCGAAGAACTGGAACAGGTCATTCTGATCGAACATCTGCCCGATCGAAAGGTATACCTGGGCACGGGATTAACTCTCGAGCTCAGGGAAAAACTTATTCAATTACTTATAGCTAATATGGATTGTTTTGCTTGTTCCCATCTCGATATGGCAGGGATCCCACCAGAGATCATTACTCACAAACTAAGCTTGGACCCGAAGTTTTGCCCAGTGAAACAAAAAGGAGACCCAGAGTCCGAGATCAAGCATGCTTCATCAAGGACGAGGTAACTGATCATGCCCAACTCTAGTCCTAAAAAGAATAAGCGGTCGCTGCAAATATAATCCGGTCTATAAGTCCGGAGTCGAATCCCACAGAGAACTAAGGCTTAGCTATATCTGTTTAATATCACTAAGAAGACAAGTTTGAACAATTTTCTAAATTATAAAGATTGAGATTTATATTTCTAACTAATTAACTAGCAAATACTACAAAACGGTAAAATTATCAACTAACGAGACAAAGGGTTGGAGACTAAATTAAGGAGGTCTAGAGTTATGATTTTCCCAATTGTTGGAATCCTTCTAGCTATGTTCCCTACAAGTTGCCAATGTATTCTCTACTAATCGTGAGCACTTTAGGTGCCGTAATTCTCTCTCGAGCAACTACAACAATTTACTAGACATGTTCTCTCGAACTACGCTAGTTGGCTTTATCTGACCGCTCATTATGACCACGTCAAGGCTTTGTTATTTCTAAACCTACCTTTAAGCCCGCTGTATTGATTTGTCATATACGTTAGGAGTGACATTGTTCAACAACTACCTAAATATGTACTCTCTATCGAGCAGTACCAACTAAATAGGCACAGTCAATTGATGGCCATTCAATCAACAACAATAAACACGTAGTTGAACAAGTAGAGAAATCCAACGGCTCAATTATAAAAAAACATAACAAGAATTTATCCTACAAAAAGTTCCATTAAAACCCTAGATAACAAATTAGCTATTCATAATAGTATGTAAAACTCCAATACTAAAAGTCATAACCAACAATGAAAAAATAGGAAGAGGAAGGAAATACTCGTAGAAGAATTCCCCGCCTTGCTCCTATTGACTCTCTGCCTCCTTAGGTCGAATCTGTGTCAAAAGCGTGTCCAACCTCCTCAAAATACCGTTTTTCCATGTATATATACCAAGTATGGTCGGGTCCAAACAATTATACCTTCTCCTAGCGAAAAAGGACAATTTTTCAGGTTTGGACGCTCGCGGTCCGGGCGCGGTATTTTTCCAGTGCACTGCCTCAGTCCGCGTCCAGATCCGCGGTCGCGGTTTCGACCGTGTTTTTCACCCCGTTCCATTGGGAATTTAGAAAAATGTAAAACATGAAAGTTTTAGCCCTTTGAGTTTACTCTCCAACCAAATATTATATAGTCTAAATGGAGTTCAGTGTAAAGAGTTATGTCTATTTACTAGACAGTGCGCAATATGCCTACTCGAGTCTTCGTTTGTTCTTAACTATCAAATTTGACCCCTGAACACGATCCCGGCTTAATTCCTTGGGCTTTTACTCAAACTTCAAAGCTCCAAATCACTTAAATTCATTCCATAACATCTATATAGCTCGAAATCACTCCTACAAGGCATAAAACACACAATTAGTGCAAAGCACTAGCGATTAAAGTGCAAACTCAATTAAAGTGCAGTAAATTAGAGTGTAATAATCGACTATAATACGTAATTATAGCCTATCATCAATACCTCACTTAAACCATTACTCGTCCTCGAGCAATCAAACTACACTTTATATAGACACGACCTTTTTAAACAATTCCCCTAACTCGTCACACCAAGAATACTTAAAATAGTCTAAGCACAAAAGCGTAACATCTTCACCTCAAGATTTGACTCACAAGTACCACGCATTATTCACAACTTCCTCACTTACTCTAACATAGAGGTCACTGACAATACTTCTCCTTCATGAATCAAGTGCCCTCATACAAGAAAAGAGCGTAGTTCCACACAATAAAATTTAAGAACGCTTAGGAACTCAAGATAGAAAGAATTCACTCACTCTCAAAAATAACATTCATATGCCACAAAAGATGCACTATAGGCTTGCCCGTAGTGTACTACTCTACTACTCGAGATCATTCAGTCTAGGATCAAGTAGGACTTTATTTGGTTGTAATGTAGGCTGCGGGACGGGTAGGATACATTTAGATATAAGAGTGACTACACCTACCTAAGCACTTTAATGCATATACTTTAACATTCAACCCCCATACTTATGTCAAACAAAAACTCCACCTTCTCATCAATGTATATTACCCCATTCTTCTTTAAGAGCACTTACATCAAAAGCCACCACTTATCAAGGAATATTATTTTTTCACAGCAATACAACTATTTTTTTTCTTTTCTTTCTTATTAAATTCAAGTGGCTCTTACTTTTTCAAAACAGTACACCTTTCTCCTTATTTCATTAGTTCCACTCAAAAGCCAAACCAACCACCCCACACTTTAACTTTTACATAGTTCATAACAATTCAAGTACTCATGAGAGGTTAAAAGGTTCAAATAGATGATTAATTCAAACAAATGAGTACGGCCTGTAATGTGGTTACCAAAGAAACAGGATTACAGGCTCAAAGGGGTTAACTACGTTACATAACAATTAGGCGGTAAAATATATATATGGCTCAACAAAGAAACGCCTATATCACTTCCAAGACTGAACAAACCTACTATTTCGCTTTGCGAACACACGGGGCAAGTTCTAG
>NC_031996.1:1529773-1541881 GCF_001879085.1 Nicotiana attenuata | reverse complement strand
CAAAGAAAAACCAAGGGGTAAATTGCTACACTACCTAACTAAAAGAAACGTTTTTTTTTAGACTTTAAATCCCTACAAGTAAAAATTGTACTAATAGATCCATCGTCGGGAAAAAGTCGAATCTTTTACTATTTTAAAAAAAATAATTATTCAACTAAACTAACACAACTAAAATAGCATAGAAAGTCACCTAGACAATCTCCTCACCCCACACTTTAAATTGTGCATTGTCCCCAATGCACATCCATACATACAAGAGGGTAAAAGGAACTCCCTGGTAGGCCAAAGGCCGAAGCACTAGCATCTCATGGGGTACTCAGACTTCTCCCAGGCCTGGTCCTTCGTGCGGGTACCCACACTTAGTTCCAACCATCTGGTTTGCTGTGGCATCCTTCCAATGACTTTGCGTCCCATGCTCCTAAAAATCAAAATTCGACACTACAAGAATAATACAATAAAAACATAAAAAAAACTAAATTAAAAATAAAAAAAATAAAGCTGGGTTGCCTCCCAACAAGCGCTTGATTTAACATCGCGGTATGACGTGAATCACTTTTTGCTTCCACCTTGAGCTTATGAATTGAACCCCAAGTTTTGATTCAAGCTTATGATTATGGTCATGGGGAGGTGGAACGAATCTAACTGGCCCAAGGAAGTAATGTAGTATTCTGCATTCCTTGGCCTTTGTATGAGGTATGTAATCCTGACTTTCTGGCAAAAAGAATTCCAGAATATATGCACCTTGTTCCTCATTCCTTGACTCCTCAATTGGTTCGGATGACTCTATTTCCATATCATCATACAAACATAATGTGGAAAAATGCTTGGAGTGTGGACCAATGCGCTCAAACACATGAACTTCGGGACTTTCAACATCCTCATCATCAATGATACTAGAGTCAACAAAATTTATATCCTCAAATTCCTTGGCTGGCTCTAGTCTCACTTCTTCAACATTGACATCCTTAAATTGTAGTTGGCTAGGTTGTTGATGTTCTACTCTGACCTCCCCAATTAACACCTCAAATTCATGATCTTCTTGGCTACTATCCTCAATATTGGCTTGTTGAGCATTAAAATCTCCAACCACTTGACTCAATTGAGCCTCCAACTTGTGAATAGTTGCCTCTTGCCTTTCTATCTGCAATTGTTTTTCATTATTTTGTTTTAGAAGGCACTTTAACATATCCTCTATCTCCTTCAGGTCTGCATCCCTAGGTTCTTTGTTCCTGTTAACTTCACAAGAAAAGGTAGAACCATCATAGTAAGGGGTTGGGGGAAGATAAGAAATATAAGCACAACCATAAAAGTGACCTTTTTTACCACCACACACATCACACACATTCCACAAATAAGATTGAGTTGGTGCACATAACTCGCTCTCAGGAACGTTTTAAAAATTTTACCACGGGTGGTTTCCTTCACAATATGTATGGAGATCAATAGTAGAATTATCTACACCTAAATTCCCATAATTCCAAGATGTCATGTTTCTCAAATCAACAGTTATAAAAAAAATACAAAAAAACAAAGCAAAATAAAAGTTCAAACTTTAACTCTAGCAATATACAATTACAACTACACCGTTAGTTCCCCGGCAACGGCGCCAAAATTTGATCACGCCCAACTCTAGTCCTAAAAAGGATAAGCGGTCGCTGCAAATATAATTCGGTCTACAAGTCCAGAGTCGAATCCCATAGAGAACTAAGGCGTAGCTATATCTGTTTAATATCACTAAGAAGACAAGTTTGAATAAATTTCTAAATTATAAAGATTGAGATTTATATTTCTAACTAATTAACTAGCAAATACTACAAAACGGTAAAATTATCAACTAACAAGACAAAGGGTTGGAGACTAAATTAAGGAGGTCTAGAGTTATGATTTCCACAATTGTCGGGATCCTTCTAGCTATGTTCCCTACAAGTTTGCCAATGTATTCTCTACTGATCGTGAGCACTTTAGGTGCCGTAATTCTCTCTCGAGCAACTACAACAATTTACTAGACATATTCTCTCGAACTATGCTAGTTGGCTTTATCTGACCGCTCATTATGACCACGTCAAGACTTTGTTATTTCTAAACCTACCTTTAAACCCGTTGTATTGATTTCCCACATACGTTAGGAGTGACATTGTTCAACAACTAAATATGTACTTTCTCTCGAGCAGTACACACTAAATAGGCACAGTCAATTGATGGCCATTCAATCAACAACAATAAACACGTAGTTGAATAAGTAGAGAAATCCAACGACTCAATTATATAAAAACATAACAAGAATTTATCCTACAAAAGGTTCCATTAAAACCCTAGATAAGAAATTAGCTATTCATAATAGTATGTAAAACAACAATACTAAAAGTCATAACCGATAATGAAAAAATAGGAAGAGGAAGGAAAAACTCGTAGAAGAATTCTCCGCCTTGCTCCTATTGTGTCTCTGCCTCCTTAGGTCGAATCTGTGTCAAAAGCGTGTCCAACCTCCTCAAAATACCGTTTTACCATGTATATATACCAAGTAGGGTCGGGACCAAATAATTATACCATCTCCTAGCGAAAAAGGACAATTTTTCAGGTCTGGACGTTCGCGGTCACGGTTCGGGCGCGGTCCAGGCGCGGTATTTTCCCAGTGCACTGCCTCGTCCGCGTCCAGCTCCGCGGTCACGGTTTCGAATGCGTTTTTCACCCTGTTCAGCTAGGAATTTAGAAAACCGTAAAACATAAAAGTTGTAGCCCTTTGAGTCAGGTTACCAACCGTATATTATATAGTCCAAATGGAGTTCGGAGCAGAGGGTTATGTCTATTTTACTAGATAGTGCGCAATATGCCTACTCGAGTCTTCGTTTGTTCTTAACTCTCAAATTTGATCCCTGAACACGATCTCGGCTTAATTCCTTGGGATTTTACTCAAACTTCAAAGCTCCAAATCACTTGAATTCATTCCATAACATCTATATAGCTCGGAATCACTCCTACAAGGCAAAAAACACACTTTTAGTGCAAAACACTAGCGATTAAAGCGCAAACTCAACTAAAGTGCAGTAATTAGAGTGTAATAATTGACTAAAATACGTAATTATAGCCTATCATCAGTAACTAATATCCTTAAAATATGGTCCATCCGGGAGGTCAAATACCCGGTTGCGAATGTAGTCGTAGTTCCTAAGAAAGGGAACAAACTAAGAATGTGTGTACATTATAAAGACCAAAATAAAGTATGCCCAAAAGATTCTTTCCTTTTGCCTAACATCGATCGGATGATCGACACCACGGTCGGCCACGGCCGGCCACGAGACTCTAAGTTTTCTCGATGCCTATTCCAGGTACAATCAAATACGAAGGAACCCGTGCGACCAAGAAAAAACCTCTTTCATCACTAAATATGGCATGTACTGCTATAACGTAATGCCATTCGAATTAAAAAATACCGGTACTACTTACCAACGACTAGTAAACCAAATGTTCGAAGAACAAATAGGAAAAACCATGAAATTTATATTGACAATAAGCTAGTTAAGTCCCTGCGAGCAAAGGACCATTTAGAGCATTTGCGGGAAACATTCAGTATATTGAAGAAGTACAACATGAAGCTGAATCTAGAAAAATATGCATTCGAGGTCGGGTCCGGCAAGTTTCTAGAATTCATGGTGTCCAATCGGGGAATCGAGATCAACCCCGACAAGATCAAAGCTGTCGAGGATATCACGGTAGTGGATAATGTGAAGGTTGTACAAAGGCTAACCGGGCGCATTGCAGCCCTGGGTTGATTCATCTCGAGGTCATCCTATACAAGTCATCGATTCTTCTCGCTGCTGAAAAAGAAGAACAACTTCACATGGACCCCAGAATGTCAATGGGCTTTAGAGGAACTTAAGCGATACTTATCGAGCCCGCCATTGCTTCACACGTTGAGGGCGGACGAACGACTGTACTTGTACTAGCGGTATCGGAAGTAGCGGTAAGTGAAGTCCTAGTCCGAGAAGAACAAGGTACGCAATTTTTGATTTATTATGTCACTAGGACCTTAGGTGAAACCAAAACTAGATATCCTCACCTAGAAAAATTGGCACTCGCCTTGTTAAGTGCCTATAGGAAACTGAAACCATATTTCTAGTGCCATCCTATATGTGTTGTAACAACCTAACCTTTACAAAATATAATGCATAAGCCCGAACTCTCGGGATGATTGGCCAAATGGGCCGTCGAAATCAACGGGTACGTTATCGAATATCAACCCCGAACGGCCATTAAATCCCAAATTTTGGCATACTTCATAGCCGACTTTACACCGGCCCTAATACCCGAAGTCGAAAGGGAGTTTTTGGTAAACTCGGGAACATCTTCGGGAATCCGGACCCTCTTAACGGATGGTGCCTTGAACGTAAAAGGGTCCGGAGTTGGAATCGTACTAAAGCCTCCCACATGTTATATAGTTAGACAATCTATTAGAACTGTAAATTTGACTAACAACGAAGCCGAGTATGAGGCCATGATTACAGGTCTCGAACTAGCCATAGGCTTGGGAGCGGAGGTGATCGAGGCTAAATGTGACTCCCTCCTGGTGGTAAACTAAGTAAATGGAACATTCGAGGTCAGGGATGAACGAATGCGAAGGTACTTGGACAAGCTACAGGTAATGTTGCATCTTTTCAAAGAATGGACTCTGCAGCACGTGCCCCAAGATCAAAACAATGAAGTCGACGCCCTCGCAAACTTAGGGTCGTCGGTCGAAGACAACGAGCTCAACTCAGGGGCGGTCGTACAACTTATGAGGTCGGTAGTAGAATAAGGTCACGCCGAAGTAAACTCCACGAGATTGACTTGGGATTGGAGAAATAAGTACATAGAATATTTGAAGACCGAAAAACTTCCCTCAGATCCAAAGGAATCGCGGGCCCTGCGCACAAAGGCAGCCCGATCTAGCACTTCCAAAGATGGAACCTTACTCAGGAGGACGTTTGACGGTCCGCTAGCAATATGTCTAGGACCGGGAGATACCGAGTATGTTTTGAGGAAAGTCCACAAAGGCACATGCGGGAATCACTCAGGCGCTGAATCACTAGTTGGAAAGGTAATCAGAACCGGCTATTACTAGGTTGATATGGAAAAAAAATGCTAAGGAGTTTGTGACAAAATGTGATAAATTTCAAAGCCATGCTCCGGTGATTCATCAACCCGGGGAGTTGTTGCATTTGGTTTTATCGCCATTGCCGTTCATGAAGTGGGGGATGGACATCGTCGGCCCTCTTCCATCGGCACCAGGTAAGGCTCGATTTGTTTAATTTGTAACTGACTATTTCTCTAAATGGGTTGAAGCACAGGCCTACCAGAAGATCGGGGAGAAGGAATTCATCGACTTTATTTGGGACCACATCATATGTCGATACGGAATACCATCCGAAATTGCATGTGACAATAGAAAATAATTTATCGGCAGCAAGGTGGCCCAATTTCTCGAAGACCATAAGATCAAAAGGATCTTATCAACACCTTATCATCCTAGTGGGAATGGGCAAGCCGAATCGACCAACAAAATCATAATCCGAAACCTCAAATAAAGGTTGACCGACGCCAAGGGAAAATGGAGAGAGATCTTGCCCGAAGTCCTTTGGACGTATCTCACAACTTCGAAGTCCAGTACTGAGGCCACCCCATTCTCTTTGGTTTATGGCGCCAAAGCTTTAATACAGGTCGAAGTCGGGGAGCCGAGCATTAGATTCCAATATGTGACAAAGGAATCGAATGACGAGGCTATGAACACAAGTTTGGTGCTATTAGATGAACGGTGTGAACCTGCCTTTGTTCGATTGGCTGCCTAGAAGCAACGGATCGAAAGTTATTACAATCAAAAGGCCAACCTTCGATATTTTAACGTAGGGACTTAATACTGAGGAAGGTCATGTTAAGTACCCGAAATCCAAATGAAGGGAAATTGTGTCCGAACTGGAAAGGGTCGTACCAGATTCTTGAGATCACACGGAAAGGATCCTATAAGCTCGGAACGATAGACGGAGAACAACTACCAAACAATTGGAACGTAACTCATCTTAAACGATATTACTGCTGAGGTACGACCCCGTTTTAATTCCTTCTATTTTATTACTAACACTTGTAGGTTATCGACAAGGAGCGGCACGAAGCCTTTAGGTCTGAAAGCACGCGTTGCACTCTTTTTCCCTTGAACCGTTTTTGTCCCAATTGGGATTTTCGGCAAGTTTTTTAACGAGGCAACAGTGGATCGTGCTAGCTTAGAATCAAAGGCCGATCACAAATCAGTATAAAAAATAGCACTAACAGTATCCGAGGTTCCTCAGCAATAAACCTCGAATACTGGGGGGCATTGCCCTTGGATGTCAACTTTTTTGTGAGGAATTACTTCATAATAGCGAGGAAATTTGTTGTAAGGGCCAAACGGTCAAACAAATCGTGCCCACATAGGTTGCTCGAGCCCTAGCACAAAAACATGTACGCATGTGTAATCATTTTCAAGAATAAAGCATTTTTCCTTGCAATTATCTCATGTCTTAGAAAAAGTTTTTCTACTTTATAATTCCGTACTTTCGATCTATTATGCAAACGAGCTCAAGGGAAGATTATAACTAGAGTTCAGATAATCACTCCCACACTCGGGGACTACCATCAAAAAATAAATTCGAACAAATTGAATTATTGAGCCTCGGGGATGAAAGACAGGAAACTCCCCGATTTCTAAAGGCCATGGCCACCCCACTCGGGGACTGTTATCTCGGGCAAGCCCACACAAAACGGGAAAACAAGCCCAATGGGCAGATCCCGAACTAAAAGGGTACGCCAATTTAACACGGCTCGGAGACGTCCGAAACCCGCAACGAAAATAGGCCTTCAAAAAAGAAAAAATTCTATCACAACTGGTTCTAAAAGGCTACCCTCGGCAAAGTCACAAGTTTAAGACATCTTCGAGAAAAACTTCGATTATATCGAGCCCCAAAAACTCTAATAAAGGCAAGGGTTGTTCGAACCCTCGAACACAACCTTATTGTCTCATGCTAAGGTATTTCAACCTTTGTGATTAAAAATAACAAAGCAATGGAAAAACTTAAGAGCTGAAAGGGGAAAGAAAGCCTTATATTTATATAAAATGATCTTCTTTACAAGAGCGAAATCAACCTAGTCCAAGAAATTTAGAACGGCCAAAATGGCCTCAAAAGGATGCAAAAGAAAAACAGAAAACCTAAAGGCCTAAGTGGCCTGATCTTCATCAGAGGCAGCATCTCCATCCTCGAGATCCTCCACACCTTTAGACTCACTTAAACTATCTGAGTCCTCCTCGGGAAAGGCTAGCTTTCGAGCCCTAACTTCCTCTGCTTTGGCGTTCTCGAGTGCAGCCTACATATCGAAGCCTTGAGCATGGGCTTCCTCGAGGGCTTCCCTTCGAGCTTGCCACTTTGCATGATCCACCATGCATTTGGCATGCGCCTGGATGGCCCCAACATCGACCTTATACTGGGCCGCAGTAGCGTTAGCTTTAGTATTGGCCGCAGCCGCCTCCAATTTAGCTGCCTCGAGCTCATTGGCCAAGTTAGCTAATTAGGACGGAAGCTGCTCGATTTTCTTTGGTTGCACCGAGGATCTCTCTCTCACAACCCGAAGTTGGGACTTGGCCGACTCCAACTCTACTTGGACAGCCTCCTTTTTTTAGGCTAAGATATCCATATTCTTCTTGAACTCTTCAGCCTCGGCTCGAATTGCATCTATTTATTTCTGAAGATCCTCGAGTTGTTCAAGCCTCTGCTAGACCAGCAGAATCGGATCATTAGTCGTTATCTCCAATTCGTCTTCACTATTGTGAAGCACTCGGAATACATGTTCGGACATCTAAGTATGCTCATCCCGAGCCTTCACTAAATCTGCCTGAAGCTTCTCACTGAGAAGCTTGAAGGTATCATTCTTCTCGGTGAAGTCCCGAACCTCGGCCTCGCACTCCTCACGGATTCGAAGGAAGGACTCGTGATGCAACACCGAAGATTGCAAGAAAGGAAGAAAATGTTAGAATTACCTGCAATTCCAAGTATAAAAAGAGATAATAAAATGGCCCTCGAAGTTACCCGATTCAGAGCGTGTTGGGCCTCGTTGAACAAGCAAGCGGCTCCCACTGCATTCATCACAGCTTGGTCTTCCTCGGTCACCAAGCACCTCAGATAGCTGGCAATCTCCACAGGGGGAGAGAAAACCCGGGCATCCTCCGGTACGAAAAACACTATATTCCGCCTACAGTCTGGGTTAACACTCAGGGCCAGGAATCGGTCCACCAGTTTTAGGCTCGACGAAGACCAAGTGGCGCCCAAGAACGATGTTTTCTTCGGCACCAGTAAGTCACCAAACTCGGTGACATCTCCCAAAGCAGCGAACTCAACCCCATCAAATAATCCATAGATATCAACCGTCTCCTGAAGGCCCTCGCAAGAACGACCCTCCAACATATTGGCCTCACAGATCATGGCATCCGAAAATTGAGGGGATTCGGAGATATGAATCACTCCGAGATCGTCCCTCGGGACATCTTTAGCTACTCGGGAAGCCTCGCCCCTGATTTCTCCCTCGACCATCTCGGCTAGGGGCGGAGTGGCCTCAACTTTTTCTGGTTCAGGAACTTTGGACGAAGCTCCCTCATCAACCCCCTCTGGTTCGAAGGACTTTTGTATCAAAACACCATCCCGCACGCAGGCAACCAGATTTGATTCCTCTTCTTCCTCATCTCTAGGCTCGCCTCTTACCCGACGGAATGAGTCCAAAGATAGAGCGATGGTGCTCCCCTTGGTTTTACGGGCTGGTTTTTTCTTTGGCTTTTTCTTTTTCGAGTTCGGGAACTCGGAGCCCCTTTTCTCTTCTTCTCTTTGGCCTGCTTCGGAGCAGGTAGTTGGGAACGAATTTCTTCTTCAGTTGGGAGCCTCATTTCAACATCCTTCCCAAGGCCTACAAAGGAAAAAAGACAAGTAAGCTCGAGAAAGTGGCCTGAATGATAACCATTCAAACAAAGAAGCTTACCATGATTGCGGGCCTCCCATTGTCCCTTTGACAATTCCATCCAAGCACTCTCGGAGTAAGATCTCTATGATACTAGGCTCTCGACCCATTCTTTGAGATCGGGGATTACCTTCGGCGCCTGGGTTACAGCTGCAACATCAAAAAAAAAATACAGATAAGGAAAGAAGATAAGAGGTAAAACAACAAAATTAGAGAGACAAAATTCTACTCACTGTTCATGTTCCATTTCTCCAAAAATGGCATGTCTTCAGCAATGATCAGGTCCAAAGTCCTTATTCAGACAAATCGGCCCATCCAACCTCGGAGGCGAGACTCATCTATGCTCGAGAACGGGGCCTTGACGGCCCGATGATCGAGCTTGATCAGCCCTCGATAAAGTTGGGGACTATAAGGGCGCATAAGGTGATCGAGGGTGAAAGGACACCCCTCGATTTTGCTTGTGAAGAAACGAAGAAGAATGACTATTCTCCAGAATGAAGGGTGGATTTGGCCGAGGATGACATCGTACCTCTTGCAAAAGGCGACGATGATGGGGTCTAAGGGACCCATCTTGAAGGGGTATGTATAACCGCTTAGATACCCCTCAACGTAAGTGGTGATCGATTCCTCAGGAGAAGGAACTACTACATCCTTGTTCACCCAGTCACACTCCTCTTTAACCTTTTCGAGGATGTCTTCGGTTATCATGCATATGTACCTCGAGACCTATTCACAACGACCAGGTACTGAGAAGGCGTTTTCAATCCTTAACTCGGCAACAATAGGGCACCGTCCCAGAACGAAATCCTCGAGAGGAGGTTCCGCCATAGTTCCATCATCGGCGGGCCGTGAAGAGGAGGCGGTCTCCTTTTGCGGTACGGTTTTAAAAGTTTTTGCCATTGTAAAATAGAAGAGAAGGGAATTAGGGTGATTTGCTTGAGATTCAAGAGATTTGGGAGAGCAAAGAGATTTTTTGAAGAGAAGCAGCAATGAAGGAAATTATGAGCGTAAAAGTTTATAGGTAAGAAGGTGGTTGTGATAGTGGCCGACAAACAACTGACGGGCATTTAATGCCTTGGTAACCGAACCGACGAGATGTTTCAGTACCCACTTGTCACTGACGTCTTAATCGGGTTCGTCGCTTACGTCACGGCACATCAAGACGGGATTGGAAAAATTCATGTTGTTTCTTGTCGTCCTCTCTCCGAGAAACAAGGGGACTATCTGTATACGGTTGAATTCGGGCTTGCCCTTTCCGTGCGACTGATCGAGACTGGAGTGCGATAAGCCAAGGATCAGCCTCGTATTATATCAAACTATGGTGGAAAGTTAGGTTGCTGAGCTCGAGACCCTGAGACCGATTACGATCGAGACCGACCGAAACTGAGATCGAGCAAGATCAAGACCGAAGAAGATGGAGATCGAGGGAATCCCGGCGCGAATCCCGGCACGTATCAAGAAGAGACCGATTAATTAGCCAATCATGGGATTTCTTACTGTATTTAGAATTGCATCAAGAGTAGGACTCCCCTACTATATGAAGGGGGTCTGATCATTTGTAAACATCATCATATTCACACAATACAAAGCAGTATACCATTATTCTCTAAGTTATCATTGTGTTGTTATTCTGTTCTTAAGCCAGTTGATACATATTTGGTTCAAAGGTGATCGAACTCAAGGGTCAAGGCTATTCAATTTGTTTTGGTTTGTATTTATTTTCTAATTGTCTATTTCAAATTTATTCCTCTCAATCTGTACCAAGTTATATCACGTATCCTTAAAACCGTTTATAAATTCAATTGTTATCCAATTTAAGGTAAACATCTTGTATAGAAATTTTTTTTGTTTGGTATCTCACCCGGTATTTTGGTGGGCTCGGCTAATTCGGATTTATATTGGAAAACCTTACTTATGGTGTGAAATACTCCCTACGAAATGTGACTTCGTTCTCAGAGCTCGAATTCAAGACTTACGATTAAGTATAGATGGTGTACTTAACATCCCACCATAACCGCTGGTAGTTATAGAGAGTTTTATAAAAGTGAAACCAACATACGTATTAAAATTTAAAATTTTATGCGGAGATTATTTTCTTCACTGATGTCTAGTACCAGCCAAACATCACCTTGGTTAGAGGCAGTAACTTTCTACGTGGACAGTGGATAAAATACTTTTAATATTTTCTTCATATTGAGCAGATGATGATTAAAAAGGGCAGCTTCCATGTTCACGCATGGTCTAGGAAGGCCCGCATCACAAAGGGTACGATCAGGGGTGAAGCCAGAAATTTTTCCAAGGTTCAAGGGTATTCAGACTTGAAAGAAGCTAGTAGAAAAATTTCCGATAAAGAGTGTTCAATATATGTTATATACATCTAAAATCTAATATTTTACTTATATACACATTGTAATTTTTTGTAATATTTCGACGAAGGGTGGTCAATTGACCATCTTTGGTAAAAGGTGGCTTCGTCCATGTGTACGATGTACAAAACCTACCTTAAGTATTATTGGCTGCTTCTACTGTATGAATATAATCTATAACCTATAGGTCACACGAAAATAACTTAGTTGTCGCTCCAAGACTTCCCTTCGAGCAAAAGAGGATTATGAGACCTAATTTGAACGACTAAATGATCAAGAATAAATTAATTTGTAGGTCCTGAATTCTGCTCTCCAAGAACAGTAGTTGTTTTGTATTTGTCTACCTCATATAAAGATAAATTAGAAATTTTTTATTTAATTAACTGGTTATGAAACTAATGAAGTTAAATACTATAAAAAAAATCGTTTTCCTTTTAATTTTTTATATGATTTAGGTCCCTATTTTCTAACACGACCAGCAGATAAAGCTCCAAAAGAATTATAACTATTGCCTCCACATGCAATTGATCTCATCATTGAGAATTCACATGAATTTTCAAGAAATATTATTACAATAATGACAATAAGTTAAGTACTGCATTTTTCTTCAAAAAAAAAAAAAAAAAAAAAGTGAGTCAACTCTCCTCCAAAACTAAAAATAGAAAAAGAAAAAAGACAACCCTCCTACCAAGTACACGCTAAAACCTAGTTAAGTTGAGCCATTTAAAAAAAAAAA
>NC_031996.1:1504456-1529753 GCF_001879085.1 Nicotiana attenuata | reverse complement strand
AAAAAAAAAAAAAAAAAAAAAAAAAAAAAAAAAAAAAAAAATTGGAAAACCTATACAGTATAAGCGCTTTAAAAAATAATAACAGACTATATATATAATATCATATATATATATATATATATATATATATATATATATATATATATATATATATATAGATAGATAGATAGATACAAAAAATATACATATTTTATATATAATCTATGCATATCTTTTGTATATTGATTAGTGAATGTAATTACTTTTGCGGACTGGTCAAATGTGTAACTTGCCCAAAAATATTCCATCTACTAATCACTTGTTTAAGAACTTTTTTAAGTTTTAATGCAGAAAAAGTTCAAGAAATAAGTAAAAGACATACCCTATATTCTAAATAGATTGCGACATTTCGAATTTAAGAAAATAATATTTGACTATAATTTTCAATATTTGTACGTCTTGTAGATTTTTTTGTGTAAATATTATGTCTAAAAAGTTAATGAGCTGTCCACGTCAAATATTCCTTTTATGTTTTGATCGGGACTGACATTTGATTAAGGAAATATAAATAAAAGATTAAGACGTGGAAACAGTAACTAAAATTGAAATGAAGAACAAGAAAATAAATTATTTCGCATTATAAAACATTAAAAGCTTTTTAAAAGAAGAGACGTAACAGTATGGGAACAAAGTCAACTGAATAAACAAATGAACTTATGTTAAGCTTATAATCAACTAATTTCTTTTGTTATATTTGTTTGATCCATATATTATTGTTTGCAATAAATTTGTGCAGAAAAAAAATTACAATCACAAACAACTATAAAGAAAAAAGGATTTTATTGATAAACATTGCGGGTTACAACTCTGTTTATCCCTTGATTATTCCTCCGGATTGTTCTCCGTAATTCGAGGTCCATAGCGACGTAGTTCTCGAACGTAGGATAATACGGACATCTCTGGATTATTTTATCTCCATGAAAGTCGATCATTGTGTGAATGTTCTTCTTGAAGTATTTGATTATCAAGAAGAACATCTATTGATCACGGCATTATTTTATGCCTTGATTTCTTTGTGAATATCCCGAGAATTTATGTGATTTTTTGAGATGACCTCAATTTGCGAGAGCTTTTCAAAGGGAATATGTAACCCTTCTTATAGGAGTAACCTAGGAATAGGATAGAGTAGCCTCCAAATTAGGGTTTTTGTAGAGTAGCTTCCAAGAAAAGTATGTCCAAAATTCTCAAAATAACATTTTTACATGTATTTATACCAAGTAGGGTTGGGCCGAGATGAAATCTCCTTTTCCTAGCCAAAATAGGAAAACTTGCAAACTCAGTGCTTTCCATGCGTCGCACTAGTGACTTTTCCTGTCAGACAAAAAAAAACCAGTTTCTGAACTTTAGAAATTTCTGACATAAAATTACACTAATGCCTCGCACTGTGCGTCGCACAGTGCCTCGCGCTAGTGCATTTCTTCAGCAGATGCTTCTTCCTTGAATTTTGACGTCCACAATTGATCCTCGGCCCCCGAACACGATCCCTGCTTAATCCCTTGGGCTTTTACTCAGACTTCAAAGCTCGAAATAGCTCGAATTCGTTCCATAACATCTACATAGCTCAGAATCACTCTTACATGGCATAAAATACGGAATTAGTGCAAAAAAACACTAGGGATTAAAGCTCAAACTCAATTAATGTATAGCAAATTAGAGTATAATAAGCGACTAAAATACGTAATTGTAGCCTACCATCAACACCCCACACTTAAACCATTGCTCGTCCTCGAGCAATCAAACTACACTTTATATAGACACGACCTTTTTAAACAATTCTCCTAACTCATCACACCAAGAATCTTTGAAATAGACTAAGCACAAGAGTATAACATCTTCACCTCAAGATTTGACTTACAAGTACCATGCATTATTCACAACTCACTCACTTATTCTAACATAGAGGTCAATGACATTACCTTTCCTTCATGAATCAAGTGCCCTCACACAACAAAAGAGAGTAGTTCCACACACAATAAAATTTAAGAGCAATTAGGAACTCAAGATAGAAATAATTCACTCACTCTCAGAATAACATTCATATGCCACAAAAGATGCACCATAATCTTGACCGTAGTGTATTACTCTACTAATCGAGCTCATTCAGTCTAGGATCAAGTTGGACTTTAATTGGTTGTAATGTAGGATGTGGGTCGGGTAGGATACATTTAGATATAAGAGTGACTACACCTCCCTAAGCACTTTAATACATACACTTTAACATTTAAAACCCCACACTTATGTCAAACCATAACTCCACCTTCACATCAATGTATATTAACTCCATACTTCTTTAAGCACAATTACATCAAGAGTCACCACTGTCAAGGAATATTTTTCATAGCAATACAATTATTTTTTCTTTCTGTTTCAATTCAAGTGGCTCTTACTTTTTCAAAATAGTGCACTTTTCTCCTTATTTCATTAGTTCCACTCAAAGCCAAACTAACCACCTCACACTTTAACTTTTACCAAGTTCATTCCAATTCAAGTGCTCATAAGAGGTGAAAATGTTCTAATAGATGGTTAATTCAAACAAATGGGTAAGGCTTGTAATGTGGCTGCCAAAGGAACAGGATTACAGGCTCAAAAAGGGTTAATTACGATACATAACACATAGGCGGGTAAAATATATATATATCTGGCTCAACAAAAAACGCCTATATCACTTCCAAGGCTGAACAAAACTACTATTTCGCTTTGCAAACACACGGGGCAAGTTCTAGACATCAAATGCAATGCACAGAATAACACACAAACCTCACACACACACATGGCACGTAACTCACTGCTCCATGAGGCCTCACACTTACCACAACGAAAGGACCTGCCCATCGAGACTTAAGCTTTCCGGGGAAAAGCTTCAACCTCGAATTAAACAAGAGAACTTATTGACCTGGCTCAAACTCACGATGTTGGATGTGCTTGTCATGCCACCTCTTGGTCTTTTCTTTATACAATTTGGCATTTTCATACGTGTGCAATCGAGACTCATCAAGCTCGTTGAGTTGTAGCAACCTCTTCTCGCCAACCAAGTCCATTTCCATATTTAGCTTTTTAATCGCCTAATAGGCTTTGTGTTCAAGCTCGATGGGCAAGTGGCACGCCTTCTCTTAAACCAACCTGTATGGGGAAGTACATATAGGGGTCTTGTATGCAGTTCGATATGCCCATAATGCATTGTCCAGCTTTCCGGCCCAATCCTTCTTATTTCCACTTATTGTTTTCTCCAGAATATGCTTCACCTCTCTGTTTGACACTTCCACTTGACCACTCGTTTGGGGGTGATAGGTGGTGGCGACCTTGTGCTTAACTCCATACTTCGCTATAACATTATTCAACAATTTGTTACAAAAGTGAGTTCCTCTGTCACTTATCAGCACCCTTGGAGTTCCAAAGCGTGAGAAGACGTGCTTCTTTACAAATTTTACCACTACATTTGCGTCATTAGTAGGAAGAGCAATGGCCTCCACCTACTTAGACACATAGTCTACCGCCACCAAGATATATTTGTGACCGTTAGGTATGGGAATGGTCACATAAAATCAATCCCCCAAACATCAAAAAGCTATACTGCTAGAATATTTTGCAATGTCACTTCGTGCTTCTTCATGATTATTCCGGTTCTTTGGCGCCTGTCACATTTTTTAACAAGGGCGTGTGCATCCTTAAAAAATTTTGGCCAATAAAAACCCGATTACATCACATTTTGGGCAGTTTTGTCCCCACCATGGTGACCTCTGTCACACCTCCTTTTTTACACCCCTACCCCGATGGATAATGTATAAGGCAGTTTTTCCATTTAAAGTGACATTATTCGAAATGGGATTATTTATTTGTTTTTAGAGTCGCCACTTGGGAAAGGATTGGCTTTTGGTGTCCCAAGTCACCGATTTAATTTGAATCCCAAATCGAGGAAAATTTTCGACTTCCCAATTGGAGTCTGCGAACCAGAAATTCTGAATAAGGAATTCTGTTGACCCGAGGGAAGGTGTTAGGCACCCCCGGATCCCGTGGTTCTAGCACGGTCGCTTAAATTATTATAATTGGCCTATTATCTGATTTTAATACATGTTTTAAACCTATTGTGCATTTTTAAATTATTTACCGCTTTTAATTAATTTTAAGGAAAATTGAACGCCGTCTAAAACATGTCTTTGGATCGCGTCACATGAAATGCACCCGCAATCCGAAACACATTTTATTCAACATTTTAGAATTTGGATTTGGGTCACATGAAATGCACACCCGAGTTTAGGAAGATAATATTATTAAAAGACGCGCCTAAAGCAACTAACGCGTTGTTAACTTTGCGAGGGCCATGGAAAATTCACTAATAGCACACCTCGAATCATTTCATAGGGTGTTTGAACTAAACTTTTGAGGGCACTAAATTATGGAGCTTAATTGGTATTCTCCTCAAACGGTAACAGAAAGCAAAAGCACTATGATTCTCTACTATGGGAAACAGAGCAAATATAGTACTGCCTCACTATTTCTTCAACGTTTCTTCCTATAAATGCTCAAAGGAAAATTAAGACTACAAATCTACAATCAGATATTTAGCCACTTTAAGTGCAATAGTATAAGCAAGCTATGGCAGAATTAACATCAACTAAATTCACTTGGTTACAGTTCAACGCTAGATCAGCAAAAGATAATGCCTTTCAAGTTGCTCTATTCACCGCAAGGAAGCATGGAAAATACATGAGCTATTACATGGTGAATTCAACTATATCCTGTAATATAATGCTAAGCAAATCTTATTTTATATCTTCGTCTATTTTAGAGGGAAAGGTTTTACAACACCTTTTATAGTACTTCTGAAATGCCCAAGTGGCCTATATATAAGATTGGTAACTAAGAAGTAGAGCTAATATTTCATTGGACTCTCAAATATTTCTTGGCTTCAACATCAGTATCATGGAGGCAAACATTTTGGCAGGACTGCTGCTGAATTTTTGATAACAAGTTATTAAGACAATCAATTAACCCTTCCCATAGGCTTACTGCTTAAGGCCAATGACTTCAACACCCCATTAGCAACCAATACTACTTCAGTAATACATTTCAAGAGCAGCTGAAGAAATTAATTTGGCTATTTTACGAGATGACAGAATTCGAGCTAAAAAAAAACACACAAACAAAGAGCTGAACGAGATCCGATTTCGTGCTTCTATACATGCAAGACAAAACGAGCTAGTGAAATTTCAGAGAATATACACAAATAGCACCCATTCACAAACTGATTTTTTACTAAACAAGAATCCAATCCATACCAGGTTTACTTCAAAACACCCTATTCGAATTTATAGTTAAACAGTAAGGGAATATCCAATCCGGTACCTGGACAGCAACAAACAGTCCACAATTAGCCAAGAAAAGATACAAATGAAGATGAACCGAGCAGGACGGTACAGATGCAGCAAGTTCAGCAATGAAAACGCAGCGAGATCCACTTCCACGGAAGCGCGCATACGCAGATCCGGACCTCTGTTTTCCCTCTCCTCTTCAGTAATCGTTTTTTTTTTTAGATTTCAGATTTTGAACTTTTATTTTTCGTTTTTGAATTTCAGCTGCTATTATTTGGCTAGGTTTCAAAAATGGAGGGGTGTTCGTTCTTGTCGGCGACCTGGAGAATGGCTAAGATTTGGCCGGTTCGGATTTGGTGGTCGAGAGGTGAGGGTTTTTTGGAGAGGATGAAGAAGATGGGCGCTGCTGTCTTTTCTTTCAAGGGTAAATCTATCCATCTCCTCTTATTCTCTAGGTTTAGGTATTTATAGGGGTAAGTCTAGGTTTTAATTGGAAGGGTATGAGTTTTGGGCTAATTTGGGTATAGGATTTGGGCTCAGCTTTAATTTTAGTCCAACTTCACAACACAAACCTTTCTTTTTCAATTCTTTCATTTATTTTGTTAATTCTCCTTTTCTTTTAATTAAAAACCTACAACTTAAAAATCCTAAATTATCCAAAGTGTGAAATTAAACTAATTAGATAATTATAAAAATTATAAAAAAAAACTACTTAATCCTAAATTAAAAGAGAAAAAATCAATAAAAGGGAAAAGTGTAAAAATGAAGCATTTTTTTTTGTGATTTTCAATTTTTATAAAACAAGTAACTAATGGTTAATTCTAAAAATGTAAAAATAAAGCCTAAATGCCATGCGTAATATTTTTGGTATTTTTTTATGATTTAAATGCAAGAAAAATGCAAACAATTAATAAAAATCTATAAAATTCTTAAAATGGCAAATAATTAAGGAAAAAATCTATTTTTCTTGGGATTTTATAGGAGTATTTCGTATAGGGAAAAAATCACGTGCTTACAACCTCCAAATGGAGAAGCATGAAAGTCATGCAATATTGCATATATCTCCTCCTCAGGGACACACCTTCGTACCAAGTGATCTGCGCACTGCTTATATAGGAATGGCTCATCCCACATATAGAGCCTCATATCATGTAGAAACCTTCTTCTATTATCGGGTGTCAATTTTGGTGGCTTCACCCCACTTGTGATAAAATTCAAATAATTTGCATACCACGGGGCTTCACTCGAGGTGATTGCTAATAACTACTCATCAGCAAATGTTTCTTTAATCGACCCCCCTTCAGCTACATGGCTCTGGTTTTCTAGTCTGGACAAGTGATCAGTAACTTGATTCTCTATCCCTTTTCGATCTCGGATCTCTAAGTCAAATTCTTGCAAGAGAAGGATCCATCGAATTAGCCTTGGCTTGGAGTCTCCCTTTTCAAACAAGTACCTATAACTTAATGATTTGTGTAGACGATGACTTTGGTTCCCACTAGATAGGATCTGAAGTTGTCAAACGCACACACCACTGCAAGCAACTCTTTTTCAGTAACAGTGTAGTTCATCTGGGCTTGATTTAGAGTTTTGCTCGCGTAATAAATGGAGTGAAAATTTTTATCCCTCCTTTGCCCCAAAACAGCTCTGATTTCTATATCAATCGCATCGCACAACAACTCAAATGGCTGCGCCCAATCCGGGCAATGATAATTGGTGCAGTGACCAATCTTCCCTTTAGCTCCTCAAATGCTTTCAGAAAGGCATCATCAAACTTGAAGGGTATATCTTTCTCAAGAAGCCTGCACAAAGGAGAAGAAATTTTTGAACAATCTTTAATGAAACGACGATAAGAACCTGCATGGCCCAAGAAACTGCGAATGCCTTTGACGGATGTCGGCAGGGGAATTCTTTTAATCGCCTCCACCTTTGCTTTGTCCACCTGCAAACGACTTTTGAACACCTTGTGCTCCAAGACTATACCTTCACGTACCATGAAATGGAACTTTTCCCAGCTTAGCACCAAGTTCGTCTCTTTACACCTAGCAAGTACTTTATCAAGGTTCATTAAGCAATTATCAAAAGAACATGCAAACACAGAAAAATCTTCCATGAACACTTCTACAAATCATTCAACCATGTTAGTAAAAATAGCCATTATACACCTTTGAAACGTCGAAGGTGCATTACAAAGACCAAGGGGCATTCTCTTGAATGGATACGTGCCATAGGGACACGTAAATATGGTCCTCTAGGGCTATAACAATCTAATTATACCCCGTGTAGTTGATAAGTAGGGATTTTAACCACTTATTTGCTCTCTTTTACTTGCGTTTTAGCTCAAAAAAACTTAAAGGCATTCCCGAAAACTAATGAAATGTGCTTGCTTGCAGGAGTGTTGCAATATGAACCAAAGAAATCAAGATCAACTCATAAAGGAGTCAAAAGTGTACAAGGACCAAAATAAGGCAAAAAGGCCCACAGTGCGGACCGTAGAATAGTGTGTGCGGCCGCAAAACAAGGAAAGAGCCATGTCAGTTTTTCTTCAGATTATGCGGACCACACAAATAGTGTGCGGCCGTAGAATAGGAGATTCAAAGAGTTGGTTTTGGGCAAGCTGAAGGTATGCGCACCGCACCATAATTCTGCGGCCGCAAGATGGCAAGTGCGGTCCGCAGAAGAGAAGAACCAGAGAGCTGGGTTCAAGTCCAAAGTCAAGGAGTGCGGACCGCACTAAAATTGTGCGACCGTATAAGTAAGAGTGCAGCCTCACTCACAAATGTGTGCTCCACACAAGAAGAAGGAGTGTGGATGTAGAGATAGAACCTGTCAAGCCAAGTCTATTTGTGCGGATCGCACACATTATTGTGCGGCCGCACAACCTCCGCAGGGGCATTTTCGTTAGATATTTTCAGCTTAGTATCAATAGAACTTTTTGTCATTTTTAGGTTAATTTTTGTTTTGAGAGAGCACCTAAGCCGTTTTCTTTATTGTTTTGAGTAATATTGTACTAGATTAGCTTCAAAACATTAGATTTTCTTTCCCTAATCAATTATTATGCATTTTATCTTAATTTCTTCTTTAGTTTCTTTATTTTTCATGAGTAGCTAAATTTCTAGCTAGGGTTGTGACCCAACCCTAGTGTGGGTACTTAATGGGTGTTTGATTTAGGGCTTGTTTATGATTGGGTTAGTGATATTTAGCCAAGTTCATGCTTGAATTCAAGAATTAATGGTTGCATTGAGTCATGCCTATTTGACTTAGTCTCTACTTGAGAAAGAGAGGCTAAGTCTACGAACACTTGGCTAATAAGAAATTGGGGTGAACTCAAGAAATTGATAGCCCCAATTAAAGGTTAAATATAGAGATAGTAAGACCCGACTTGAGCATATATCACTTGTTTTGTGCAATACCCATTTGGACTTGAGAAAGCCAAATTGGGCAAAATCACTCAAACTACCGAGAGGTATAGAGTGGGTGATTGCGTGTGATTGCTATATTACAACCCGGACTAATCAAACTTGCCCTAGAGTTTACAACCCGTTAGGTAACCACCTAGGTGGAAGTCACGACCCTAGATCTTTTATTTGAAAAACAACTAAAACCAAAAATATTATCTTCTAGTTTTATAATTGCAATCAATAGCTCAAAGTAGAAATAGAAACAACAAACAAGAATGTGAAAGTGTAATTTGAGGCACATCATACAATTACACTAAATATATACTTAATCCCAATGCCAAGGCTAAGGCACCAATGCCAAGGCCTCCTCCTCCATACCCTCAAAGGCTTGCAAAGCAAAATAGTGAGAATCAATTAAAAAATTCCATTGATATAATGAAGAGTTTTTCGATTAATGTGTCGTTGTTTGAGGCATTGGAACAAATGCCGGGATATGCAAAATTCATGAAGGACTTGGTAACCAAGAAAAGATCAATGAATTGTGAGACTATCAAGATAACACATCAAGTGAGTGCAATTTTGCACTCAATGGCTCCTAATTTGGAAGATCCGAACGCTCTCACAATCCCTTGCACTATTGGGAGTGCCGACTTTGCCAAAGCATTATGTGATCTTGGGGCGAATATCAACTTGATACCCTATTCGGTGTTCAAAAGTTTGGGGATTGGGCAACCAAGACCCACATCCATGAGGTTGCAAATGGCGGATCGTACAATGAAAAGGCCATTGGGTATTATTGATGATGTGTTGGTTCGAGTTGACAAGTTCATCCTCCCGTCGGACTTTGTGATTCTTGACTGTGAAGTGGACTATGAGGTGCCTATCATTTTGGGTAGACCTTTCCTAACTATGGGGAAGGCTCTTGTTGATGTGGAAGTCGATGAGCTCGCTTTCTAGGTGGGTGATGAAAAGGTGGTCTTCCATGTGTGCAAATTTATGAGGCAACCGAATAGTAATGAAGTTTGTTCGTTCGTGGATTTGGTCACCGACGTGATTGTTGATGATGCTAGTGCCACAATGAATGTTGGGGATAATTTGGAAGCCGTTTTGCTCAATCTTAATTCATTGCCAGGAATGAGGTCGTACACTTATGAGCACCGCAAGCTATCTTTGGATCTTGAAAACCGGAAGACTCCTCCAACAAATCCCTCAATCGAGGAGCCTCGCACTGTGGAGTTAAAGCCATTGCCTCCACATCTCAGGTATGAATTACCTTGGCCCTTCTTCTACTTTACCGGTTATCCTTTTTTCTTGCTTAACTAACATGCAGGTAGAGTCCACATTAGAGGTGCTACAAAGGAGGAAAAGAGCAATCGGATGGACTTTGGCAGATATCGGGGCATGAGCCCCGCCTTTTGCATGAACAAGATTATTTTGGAGGAGGGGGCCAAACCCTTCGTTGAACATCAAAGGAGGCTAAACGAAGCAATGCAAGAGGTGGTGAAGAAGGAGATAATCAAGTGGTTGGATGTCGGGGTTGTTTATCCCATTTCCGATAGCTCGTGGACCTCTCCAGTGCAATGTGTCCCAAAGAAAGGGGGCATGAGTGTGGTAACAAATGACAAGAATGAATTGATCCCAACAAGAACCGTCACCGGGTGGAGAGTGCGCATGGACTATAGGAAGCTCAACAAAGTCACTCGGAAAGATCATTTCCCGCTTCCATTTCTTGACCAAATGCTTGATAGGCTGGTCGGACGTGCTTTTTATTTCTTCCGTGATGGATAATCCGGCTACAATCAAATCCTTATTGCTCCTGAAGACCAAGAGAAGACCCTTTCACTTGTCCCTATGGTACTTTCGCATTCTCGCGGATGCCATTTGGTTTGTGTAATGCACCGACAACTTTTCAATGGTGTATGATGGTTATTTTCACCGATATGGCGGAGGATATTCTTGAGGTCTTTATGGATGATTTTTCTGTGGTTGGGAATTATTTTGAAGATTGCTTGAACAATTTGGATAGGGTATTGGCTAAATGTGAGGAAACGAATTTAGTGTTGAATTGGGAGAAGTGTCACTTCATGGTCGAGGAAGGCATTGTCCTCGGCCATAAAATTTCAAATCATGGTATTGGGGTCGACAAGGCCAAGATTGAGGTGATCTCCTAACTCCCTCCCCCTACATCCGTGAAGGGGGTGAGGAGCTTCTTGGGTCATGCGGGTTTCTATCGCCAATTCATCAAAGACTTTTCTAAGGTGGTAAACCCATTGTGCAAACTTTTCGAGAAGGATGCCAAGTTCCATTCCAATGAAGATTGAATGAAGGCATTCAAATTGATTTAAGTTCAAGTTCACTACTACTCCTATTATCACCGCACCGGATTGGAGCTTGCCTTTTCAGCTCATATGTGACGCTAGTGATGTGGCGGTTGGAGCGGTGTTGGGGAAAGAATCAACAAAATCTTCCATACAGTATACTATGCTAGCAAGACCATGAATGATTCCCAAGTCAACAACACAGTGACCGAAAAAGAGCTACTTGCTATTGTTTTTGCTCTAGAGAAGTTCTGCCCGTATTTGATGGGTACAAAGGTGATTGTTCACACCGACCATGCGGCGCTTTGGTATCTGATGAGCAAGAAAGATTCTAAGGCAAGGTTAATGCGGTGGGTGCTTCTATTGCAAGAGTTTGATCTAGATATTCAAGACCGCAAGGATTGTGAAAATCAAGTGGCAAACCACTTGTCCCGATTGGAGGAGGAGGGGAGGCCATATGATGGTCTTGAGATAAATGATTCATTTCCCGACGAGCAACTCCTAGCCATTTCAATAACCAGGATGTCGTGGTTTGCCGATCTAGCCTATTATCTTGTGAGCGACATTGTACCAAATGAGTTCTCTTCAAACAAAAGGAAGAAGATCAAACGGGATTTCCTTCACTATTATTGGGATGAGCCATATCTTTTCCGAATATGTACCGATGGTGTGATCCGGTGATGTGTGTCAGAGGAAGAACAAATGGGAATTCTTGAGGCCTGCCACTCTTCACCGTATGGTGGTCACCATGGTGGAGCGAGAACGGCTACAAAAGTGTTGAGTTGTGGATTCTACTGGCCTACTCTCTACAAGGACGCTAGTGATCTAGTCAAGTATTGTGATGAATTTCAAAGGGCTGGTGGGATTTCTAAGAAGAATGAAATGCCCCTCACCACCATCTTGGAGATTGATATCTTCGATGTTTGGGTATTGATTTTCATGGGACCGTTCGTGAGCTCTTGTGGGAATACTTACATTTTGGTAGCTGTGGACTATGTGTCAAAATGGGTTGAAGCCGTGGCTTTACCCAACAATGAAGCTCAAAGTGTGGTAGCATTCTTGAAAAATAACATCTTCACAAGGTTCGGTACTCCAAGGGCCATTATTAGTGATAGGGGTTCACATTTTTGCAACCGGTGCTTTTGATACTTTACTCACCAAGTATGGTGTCACTTATAAAGTCTCGACCCCCTACCATCCTAAATCAAGCGTACAAGTTGAAGTCTCCAACAGGGAGATCAAGAGTATTCTGTCAAAGACTGTGAATGCCAACCGAACGGATTGGTCAAGAAAACTTGATGATGCTCTTTGGGCTTATAGGACGGCCTACAAGACGCCGATTGGGATGTCTACATATCGATTGGTGTTTGGGAAGGCGTGTCATCTTCCGGTAGAACTTGAGCATAAGGCCATGTGGGCTTTGAAAAAGCTGAACCTTGAGTGGGATGTCGCCGCAAACCTAAGAGTGGCACATTTGAATGAGCTTGATGAATTCCTGTATCATGCCTACACAAGTTCGTCCCTTTACAAGGAGAAGATGAAGTACCTCTATCACAAGTACATCCACAACAAGGAGTTTAAAGAATGTGATCTTGTGCTATTGTTCAATTCCCAGTTACGGATGTTTTCGGGCAAGTTGAAGTCAAAATGGAGTGGCCCCTTTGAAGTGGTGAATGTAACCCCATTTGGTGCTCTAGATTTGAAACATAAGATTGATGAGGTGTTTAAAGTCAATGGGCACCGGGTTAAACATTATCTTGGCAAGTTTGATGATGGCCACATTGTGGCTGTTCTTTATTTCAAGTGATTGGTAATCTGCGTCCTGTCGCGACGTTAAATCAAGCGCTTCTTGGGAGGCAACCCATGTGTCTTTTTCTTTTTCTTGGATTTCTTCTTTAGATTAGATAGGCTTTGTTTTGTGCTAACTAGTTTTGAAGTGTATGCAGGACTGTGCATGAAAAATTGGCTAAGTGTGACAAAAGTGTGAACCGCACCAGAATTATGCGGACCGCACAATCACTCTGCGGCCGCACAATTCTGTGTGTGGTCGCACAATTGGAAGATCAAAAATACATGCTCTCTGAAGTTTGGCCTGTCAAAGTTCCGTAATAATTTGCGGCCGTACACAAAATTGTGTGGTCCACACAAGTTCTGCGGCCGAACTCACTTTTGTGCGGACCGCAGAATTTCTTCTCGGGAACAAGTAAGGAGTGTGGATCGCACTCAAAATTATGCGGCCGCACTCAGGTAAGTTTGGGCCCGACGCGTTAGCCTATAAATAGGGCTTTTCATAACTTTTTAAACTTTCACTCTCTGAACTCGCAAGCCCTAAGCTAGCACAATTCATATCCCAGTTGTTCTCAAACGTCAAGCATTTCATCCATGTAGATTCTCACTTGCATCCTTCATTACTAGTATGTTCATTACATCATTAGATTTTTCATCTTTTCCTAGTCTTGTTCTCCTGTCTAAGGTTATTTTCATTCCTAAAAATGTCAATAGCTAGTCATGTTTGCTTAGAACCATGTGGGCAGCATAATAAATGTTAATTAGGGCCTAGGTTAGTAGCTAATCTTGCTTAATTGTTAAGGCCATGTCTAATTCTTGAAATACTTGTATGAATCGTATATCAGTGCTGCTTACATTCAAATTGTGGGTCCGCAGTCTCTAAGTTAGGGCATCTGTGTGTTTGAATTGTGCGGACCGTACTCAAAAACATGTTGTCCGTAGTGAAATTGTGCGGTCTGAAGCAAAATTATGCGGTCCGTACTGATGAAGGATTAGAGACCCCAGTATTCTAAACTTGGGGTTGTGCGGCTTCCGCACTTTTGGTTGTGCGGCCGCACTCACTTTTGTGTGGTCTGCACTTGGCAGTCTGCAACCGCACTCATTTTTGTCCGGCCCGCACTACCTCTTCTGAGACTGCTTTACTGCAACTTTCAAGCATGCATCTGTATACATTGTGAGCTTCAATTCTAACTGATTTCTATTACTTATATGTGCAACCAATGGTTAGATCACGGCCAGAGGAGATACATCAAAAGGGAGGGCAGAACCCTCCCGAGGCTGAGGTCGAGGCAAGGGTAACCTGCCATTTGCCATCCAAAGAGCAATAAGCAAGAAAGCTACAGCCAACAGAGTTCCCGACTCCTCCGAGACCAGTGAGTATCTCCCATCTGGAGAAGCTTCTGAGGGTAACTCCGTGCAAGCACAGTCGGAAGCTTAATCACAATAAGTACCGGGTAGATTCAACCTAGTAGATGAGTCATCTTCTGATGCTAGCTCTTCTGAAGGTTCGGAAGAGGGTAGCCAAGACTCTCATCCCTCTTCCTCACATGACCCGGCTACTCCAATCAATTTAGACAATGATGATGATATCCCAGACGATGGTAGAGGGGGTGATACTGCAGTGGGCGATTTAGAAAGGTCGAGGAGAAGGGAGATGTGGGAAGACAGGCTCGTCAGTTTGACTGCCTTCAACAGATTTAGAGAGTGGTGGTCCCAGAGATCGCTCACTCTTGAGCGCCAATTTTTTATGAAGGATTTAGACAAGCACCACCCCAATGTCCTCAGACAATTCTAGGAGAGAAAAGGATGGAAATGGTTCACCCAAAGCGTCCTCGATGCAAATGAGCACTTGGTTAAGGAATTTTACGCCAATGTAGCTCACATTAAGAAGGGTACCAAGATAACCAAAGTGAGAAACCTGAAAATCCATTTCGACTCATGTGCCTTAAACTCATATGTGGGATTTGAAGAAGTGGAGGCAGTGCAATACTTGGAGAAGCTGGCTATGGGTGATGCAACTCGCCCGTGGCTAGCTGAGATTTTGGCTATTCGAGGATCCACACCTACGTGGCTTACAGCAGGGGTTCCCATAGTTCGGGCTACCTTAAACTTTGAAACAAAAGGGTGGCAGACATTTATGTACAGCCGCATTGATCCATGCCTCAATGAGAACCTCCCAATTCCCTATGCAGTCTTAGTGGCCTCAATTATGGCTGGGTACCCGATTAAAGTGGATGCTATCATGTCCACCAACATCACTCTTGCTGTCCAAAAAGATGAAAGACTACCTGTAACCGAACTTCCTCACAGAATATTTCAAATATCAAAAGGTGGAGTCGAGGCACTATAATAAAAAAGTTAAGGCTAAGAAGCCTTTATCATAGTACCACCTATAGGGTAGTGACAACCCGAAGTTCAAGGGTAAGGCAACTACCTCCACTGGCCAGTATGAGGAGCCAACGCTAGTAGTTACTCATTCAGCTGCCGAGCCTTCCACAACAGCCGGTCCTTCCACCAAGACAGTAGCTAATCCACCTTCATCTTCTAGACCACCAGCTTCGTTATCAATGCCATTATCAGTGCAGCCTCAGCTACTTATCCTCAAACTGCGCTGTGAGTCTCCCAGACATTGGCGAGTCTTAACAACTGGATGCAGGCAGCTACTTCAAAGCTGTCTGACATATCCACTGTTGTTGCAGCACAGTCAGCATCCCCAACAGAGCCATTGGTACCTCCGTCAGTGGAGGAAACTTTGAAGAAGATTCTGGACAACTAGAAGACTATCATGGCTACAGTGGTGGCACACGGGAAATCCATTGAGGATTTGGGCAAGCAGGTCAAGAAGATGTGAAAGTCTCAAGCATCGAAGAAGTCAGTGGACAAGTTGAGAAAAGAGGTCGCCAAGATTACATCTACCGGAGATCTACCATTGGACCTGCTCATGGAATCAGCAGCACAGGCAGCACCAGCAGTACCCGAGGCACCAGAATCAGCAATTGGCCAATCTGAGAAGCCAGTTGCGACTGCTCACACTGCTGAAGAGATGATCCAGATGCTCAGCAACCCTGTTGTCCCTCAGCCAGGTGATGATAAGATACAGCTAGAGGAGATCGAGGGTGTTGTGGATCCCATGCAGACTGAGACCACATAGGGAGTTCTCTTAACTTTGTACCCTTTCCCTGTTCTTATTTTTGTTAAGCATTAGGGACAATGCTTATTTTTATTTTGGGGGTGGTCTATTTTGTTTGATTGATATTGACATATGGCCTGTAATAACTCTTATAATATTTTCATTTTATCTTTATTTTCCCTTTGGTATGTATATATTCTTCCCTTTAGTTTGATGTATATATTCATTCCCCTTATGTATATATTCATTTCCTTCAGGTTTGTATATTCATTTGTTTTACTTTCTGTAGTTTACTTCATAGCTTCTTTAGTTTGTTTTTCTTAGTATTATAACTTCTTAGTTGCTTTAGTTGCTTCTTTTTGGATTTGTTAGCTTCTTTTTACGTTTGAGTGATCAATAAGCCTTTGCTTTTCTTAATGTCACTTTTCTTTCCAATGGTGGATTTTGTCTGAACCGGGTGGCTCTTCTCAACGATGGATGGCGTGACAACCTTCTTAAGGTATTGAGTCCATTTTCTTTTATGTTTAGGCAAATATAGTAGTACTGAATAAAAAGGGGTCTCAAGCATGCTTCACTTGGTAACAATACATTTACCTACGACCTTATGGTTAAAAACAAAGTTGTTTGCAGAAAATTGTTCTAGTTGTGACCTTTTGACTCTTGTGTTGACTTAAGCAGTCGAGCCATTTGTGATTCTCAATATAACTAGGGTTGTTGTGGGCCCTCGACCCCGTTCTCTTTAGAAATCCAATAGCGTGAGAGGTGAGGTATTGAATTGCAAGTCCAAGTACCAGTTCTTATAGTCTAGAACTTGCCCTGAATGTTTTTCTAGGCGAAATTCTAAGTGTAGCTTGGGTTGAGAAATGAATGTAGGCTCTCCTTGATCCGATTTGAAGTTTGAAATCTTCCATAGCCTACCAATGCGATATCCCTAGTCAACCCATTTGAGCCTAAGCCCTTCTTCTTTCAATAACCACGTTACAAGCCTTTATCCGTTTTGTAATGACCCTCTCTTGGCACCCAATCTTTCCATAGCATTCTTGAGAAACAATTGGCAAAAATATAAGTTTGGGGGAGAGATGAGGAGTTTGAAAGTGATAAATGATACAAAGAAGAGAAAGAAATGAAGAAAAGGGAAGGCAAAGAAAAGAAAGGAAGAACAAAAAGAAAAATGCCAAAAAGAAAGTGAATAAGGTAGTAAAGTTGAAGGGATTCAAAGAAAACAATGATGAAAGGCATGGAGAAAATAGAAAAGGAGAAAAATGAATGTCATGACCAAGAAAGAGTGACGTTACGTCTCTCTAGTCCCTCCAAGGAAAAAGAAATTGACTCAAAGAGCCGACAAAGTATGAGCCAAAATGAGGAAGTGGAGTGCTTAAGGAAAGATGAACCCATTCTATCTCATCAAGACCTACCTTTATCCAAAAAGCCTTCATTACATCCCGAAAAAGGCCTACATGATTTCAAGTTGAGTGAGCTTACATTAGTGGTAATTTACATAAGGGGCACGCTTATGGTACTTAGAGCCGGAATTGTGATATTCTTTTGAGAGAGATGAGCGAACTTTTCACAATCCTTGTTTCGAGTGTTACATTCTAAAGTGAGATTTGCTAACGGAAAGTAAAGGAGGAGGAGTTTGGGATCCACAATGACCTACGTGAAAGAGCGAGCTTCCTTGATGAATAAAGTCAACTCTTGATGCTCTAGTGTCACATTAGAACTATTGTACTCAAAAACTCAAATCATTAAATTGTTGATAATTCATACGTGATGTGGGTAATTATTGGTCCCAATTGATGTGTGATTGATTCACCTTAGGTCAGCTGAAATATCCCTTTTTCTAGTGGAGGTGGGAATTGCCTTAATTGCTTGAGGACAAGCAAAAGCTTAAATTTGGGAGAGTTGAAAAGTAGGGATTTTAACCGCTTATTTGCTCTCTTTTACTTGCGTTTTAGCTCAAAAATGCTTAAAGGTAATCCCGAAAACTAATGAAATGTACTTGCTTGCAGGAGTGTTGCAATATGAGCCAAAGAAATCAAAATCAACTCATAAAGGAGTCAAAAGTGGACAAGGACCAAAACAAGGCAAAAAGGCCCACAATGCAGACCGCACAATAGTGTGTGCGGCCACAAAATAAGGAAAGAGCCATGTCAGTTTTTCTTCAGATTATGCGGACCGCACAAATAGTGTGCGACCGCAGAATAGGATGTTCAAAGAGTTGATTTTGGGAAAGCTGAAGATATGCGGACCGCACCATAATTCTGCGGCCGCAAGATGGCATGTGTGGCCGCCCTCACAATTGTGCGGTCCGCAGAAGAGAAGAATCGGAGAGCTGGGTTCAAGTCCAAAGTCAAGGAGTGCGAACCGCACTAAAATTGTGCGACTGCAGAAGTAAGAGTGCGGCCTCACTCACAAATTTGTGGTCCACACAAGAAGAAGGAGTGCGGATGTAGAGATAGAACCTGTCAAGCCAAATCTATTTGTGCGGACCGCACACATTATTGTGCGGCCGCACAACCTCTGCAGGGGCATTTTCGTCAGATATTTTTAGCTTAGTATAAATAGAATTTTTTGTCATTTTTAGGTTAAGTTTAATTTTGAGAGAGCACCTAAGCCTTTTTCTTTACTGTTTTGAGTAATATTGTACTAGATTAGCTTCTAAATATTAGATTTTCTTTCCCTAATCAATTATTATGCATTCTATCTTAATTTCTACTTTAGTTTCTTCATTTTTCATGAGTAGCTAAATTTCTAGCTAGGGTTGTGGCCCAATTCTAGTGTGTGTACTTAATGGGTGTTTGATTTAGGGCTTGTTTGTGATTGGGTTAGTGATATTTAGCCAAGTTCATGCTTGAATTCAAGAATTAATGGTTGCTAGCATTGATTCATGCCTATTTGACTTAGTCTCTACTTGAGAAAGAGAGACTAAGTCTAGGAACACTTGGCTAACGAGAAATTGGGGTGAACTCAAGAAATTGATAGCCCCAATTAAAGGGTTAAATCTAGAGATAGTAAGACCTGACTTGAGCATATTTCACTTGTTTTGTGCAATACCCATTTGGACTTGAGAAAGCCAAATTGGGCAAAATCACTCAAACCACCGAGAGATATAGAGTGGGTGATTGCGTGTGATTGCTATATTACAACCCCGACTAATCAAACTTGCCCAAGAGTTTACAATCCGTTAGGTAACCACCTTGGTGGAAGTCACGACCCTAGATATTTTATTATTTGAAAAACAATCGAAACCAAATATATTGTCTTCTAGTTTTATAATTGCAATCAATAGCTCAAAGTAGAAATATAAACAACAAACAAGAATATGGAAGTGTAATTTGAGGCACATCATACAATTACACTAAATATATACTTAATCCCAATTCTAACTCCTTGTGGATTTGACCCCTACTCGCGTTGGGTTTTATTATTGCTTCGACCGCCTCACTACCTATATTTGTGGTTTGAGTTTGGGCGACATCAGTAGCCAAATAGGAAACAGTAGTGTTCCTGTCCAGCTAATCTATCAAGCATTTGATCAATGAAGGGAAGGGGAAAGTAATCCTTTGGGGTTGCACTGTTCAATTTTCTATAATCTATGCAAAATCTCCACCAGTGACAAATCTTGTGCGAATCAGGCCATTATTTCATTAACCACTACAGTCATCCCCCATTTCTTAGGCATACATTGGACAAAGCTTACCCATTTGCTATTAGAGATTGGAAATACAATACCTGCATCAAGCCACTTAATCACTTCTTTTCTAACCACTTCTTTCATGATTGGACTTAGACGGCGTTGTTGCTCTACACTTGGCTTGTGCCCTCCTCCATGGAGATTTAGAAGAAAAAAATAACAGGTAAAGTGTCAGAACCATCCAAATAGGCATATTGAAGGTGAGGGGAAAGGTTTTAAGTTCCAATTTAGGAGCCTCTTCAATCGACGGCTTTGGAGGAGGCCTACTTGGCCTATTTAGGGGCTCAAAGGGGTTTAATCCCTGCATCTAAGCACATGATGCATCTAGGATATGCATCATCTCCTCAACCTCATCATCAATCTCCAAGCTATCGAACCACATGAGTGCTTTCTCTAGAGAATCGTCTAGATATACACTCGTGTCAAGAAATTGCTCATCCACCTCCACAACAGATATCATAGAGAGATCCTCATAATGGAGGGGACGTTGGATCGCCTTGTAGACATTAATAATTGCTTCCTCATTGTTCACCCTCATAATCATTTTTCCTCTCTCACTTTAATAATTGTATCACCTGTAGCCAAGAGAGGTCGTCCCAATATGATTGGAACTTGTTCATCAGCATCATAATCTAGGATAATGAAGTCTGCTGGTAAGATGTATTTCCCAATTTGCAGCAACACATCTTCAATCACTCCTTTAGGGTAGGCTATGAATCTATCAGTTAGTTGCAACATCACAGTGGTTGGTCTTGGAGCTCCTAGACCCAATTGTTTGAACAAGGATAAGGGCATCAAATTTATGCTCGCCTCCAAATCACAAAGAGCACGCCCCACATCGATATTACCAATTCGCACAGGGATGGTGAAGCTGCCAAGATATTTAAGCTTTTGAGGAAGCTTGTTTTGGACCCGTGAAGTGCACTCCTCAGTAAGTGCGACTGTCTCAAATTTAATCAATCTCCTCTTGTGAGCCACTATATCTTTTATGTACATAGCATATTTTGGAATTTCGCAAAGCACATCTACCAATGGAATATTCAATTGACCTGACCCAACATAGAGAGAAATTTGTTGAATATGCGATCATCATTCTTCTTCTGCAATCTTTTGTAACAACCTGGCCGGTCGTTTTTGGAATTTACGCCCCGATCCCCCATTTACCGCTTCCCCTAAGTTCATTTCTGCTATTTTGGTATGCCGGGACGTTCTGTGTTAGGGTTCGGAGTGTTTTGGGACACTTAGTCCCTAAATGAGAGCTTAAGTGTTGAAACATGGTCCGTAATCGGAACAGTGTGAAGACAACCTCGGAATGGAAATCCGATGGTTCCGTTAGCTCCGTTAGGTGATTCGGGGTTGGGAGCGTGTTCGGAATGCATTTTGGAAGCTCGTATCTCATTTAGGCTTGAAATGCCGAAGTTTGAATTTTTAAAATTTCCGGTCCGATAGTGAATTTTTGATCCGAGGGTCGGAATGGAATTCCGGAAGTTTCTGTAGCACCGTCATGTCATTTGGAACGTGCGTGCAAAATTTCAGGTCAATCGGACGAGGTGTGGTTAGGTTTTTGATCGAAAGTGTGTTTCGTTGGAATTTGAAGTTCTTAGGCTTGAATCTTTGATTAATTCGTGTTTCCGGTGTTGTTTTAGGTGGTTTAAGGATTGGTACAAGTTTGAATGATGTTATGGGATATGTCTGTAGGTTTGGTTGAGGTCCGGGGGCTCGGGTGTGTTTCGGATGCTCATCCGAGCAATTTGAAGTTTGGAAATGTTGCAGAAAGTTGCAGGTCTGAATTCCTTCTTCGCGTTCGGGAAGAAGGCACCGCGTTCGCGTAGTAGTAGCCTATCCTCTCATCGCGTTCGCGGCCACTCTCCCGCGTTCGCGTAGTGTAATTTTGGAGAGGGGGGGGGGGGCGTTCCTCTTCGCGTTCGCATAAGATCACCCGCGTCCGCGTAGCTTCACTATTTCCTCCATCGCGTTCGCGTAAGCCTTGTCGCGTTCGCGTAGTTTTTGATCCCCTGGCCTTCGCGTTCGCGCTCCTCCCTTCACGATCGCGAAGGGCATTTTTGGGCCCTGATATTTTCCTTCTTCGCGAACGCGTGCTTCCTATCGCGTTCGCGATGCTTTAGACTCTTGAACAGTACTTAACATTTCAAAAACGAGGTTTTGCCATTTTTATCAAAACTCAAGGTTGGGAGCTCGAATTTGGGAGTAGTTTCAAGGGTTTTTCAAGGGCAATCACCGGGTAACGATTCTCTACTCTCCTATGACTAAAACCCATTAATCTAATCGCAAATTCACCCTTTAATTTCGTATTTTTGAATGGGAAGTGGGTAAACTTCTTAGACCTAACTATGGGGTTTTGAGGGGTCATTTGACCTCCGATTTGGGAGATTTTAATATGGTTAGACTCGTGAGAGTACGAGGGTTCTGAAAACGTAAAAATTATTCGATTCCGNTATGTGAGAGATGTTAGTGTTGATACCCCTTCTGTTGATTCTGTTCCAGTGGTACGGGATTATCCCGATGTATTTCCAGCCGATATTCCGGGCATGCCGCCTGATAGAGTATATTGATTTTCGGCATTGATCTGTTGCCGGGCACTCAGCCCATTTCCATTCCTCCGTATCGTATGGCTCCTCCTGAGTTGAAGGAGTTGAAGGATCAGTTACAGGATTGCTTGGTAAGGGTTTATTCGACCCAGTGTTTCACCGTGGGGTGCTCCTGTTTTGTTCGTGAAGAAGAAGGATGGTTCTATGCGCATGTGTATTGACTACCGCCAGTTGAACAAGGTTACAGTGAAGAACCGTTATCCTTTGCCTCGCATTGATGATCTGTTTTGACCAGCTTCAGGGCGCACAGGTGTTCTCTAAGATTGACTTGCGCTCAGGTTACCATCAGTTGAAGATTCGGGAGCCAGATATCCCGAAGACTGCCTTCAGGACTCGATATGGTCATTACGAGTTCCTTGTTATGTCATTTGGGCTGACTAATGCCCCGACAGCTTTTATGCATTTGATGCACAGTGTATTCAGGCCATATCTTGACTCGTTCGTGATTGTTTTTATTGATGATATTCTGGTGTATTCCCGGAGTCGGGAAGATCATGAGCAGCATCTGAGGACCGTGCTACAGACATTGAGGGAGAAAAAGTTATATGCAAAGTTCTCAAAATGTGAGTTTTGGCTGAGTTCTGTGGCATTCTTAGGCCATGTGATTTCTAGCGAGGGTATTCGGGTGGATCCGAGGAAGGTAGAGGCCGTGCAGAGTTGGCCCAGGCCGTCCTCAGCTACAGAGATTCGCAGTTTCCTTGGCTTGGCGGGTTACTACCGTCGTTTTGTGGAGGGATTTTCATCGATTGCTGCCCCTATGACTAGATTGACCCAGAAGGGTGCCCCATTTTAGTGGACAGAGGAGTGCGAGGCGAGCTTTCAAAAGCTCAAGACAGCTTTGACTACAGCCCCTATCTTGATGTTGCCTACCGGTTCAGGGTCTTATACAGTTTATTGTGATGCCTCACGGGTTGGACTTTGAGCGGTGTTGATGCAGGACGGTAGGGTGATTGCCTACGCGTCCAGACAGTTGAAGGTGCATAAAAAGAACTACCCTGTCCACGACCTTGAGTTAGCTACTATTGTTCACGCTTTGAAGATCTGGCGCCATTATTTGTACGGGGTGCCTTGTGAGATCTATACTGACCATCGGAGTTTGCAGCACTTGCTTAAGCAGAAGGACCTGAATATGCGTCAGAGGAGGTGGTTAGAGCTGCTGAAGGATTATGACATCACTATCCTATATCACCCGGGCAAGGCCAATGTGGTAGCGGATGCCTTGAGTCGCCGGGCGGAGAGTTTGGGGAGCTTGGCATATTTACCTGCTTCAGAGAGGCCTATGGCGATGGATGTTCAGGCCTTAGCCAGCCAGTTCGTGAGATTGGATCTTTCGGAGCCCAGTCAGGTTCTAGCCTGTGTGGTTTCCCAGTCTTCCCTATTTGACCGTATCAGGGAGCGGCAGTATGATGACCCTCATTTGCTTGTCCTTCGGGACAAGGTTCAGCGTGGAGATGCCAGGGATGTGACCATTGGAGATGATGGAGTATTGAGGATGCAGGGCCGGATTTGTGTGCCCAATGTTGATGGTCTTCGAGAGATGATTCTAGCAGAGGCCCATAGTTCGCGGTATTCCATCCATCCGGGTGCCGCGAAGATGTATCAAGACCTGAGGCAGCACTACTGGTGGAGGCGGATGAAGAAGGATATAGTTGGTTATGTGTCTAGATGCCTCAACTGCCAGCAGGTGAAGTATGAGCACCAGCGCCCGGGTGGGTTGCTCCAGCAGTTAGAGATTCCGGAGTGGAAATGGGAGCGCATCACCATGGATTTTGTATCTGGACTTCCACGGACCTTGAAGAAGTTTGATTCCATTTGGGTTATTGTGGACTGGCTGACCAAGTCCGCTCATTTCATTCCTGTGTGTACCACTTATTCATCGGAGCGGTTGGCGGAGATTTATATCAGGGAGATCGTCCGTTTGCATGGTATTCCAGTTTCTATCATTTCAGACAGAGGTACTCAGTTTACATCGCGGTTCTGGAGAGCCGTGCAGCAGGAGTTAGGCACTAGGGTGGAGTTGAGCACAGCATTTCACCCCCAGACGGACGGACAGTCCGAGCGCACTATTCAGATTCTTGAGGATATGCTCCGTGCATGTGTGATTGAGTTCGGAGGGTCTTGGGATCATTACTTGCCACTGGCGGAGTTTGCTTACAATAACAGCTATCAGTCCAGCATTCAGATGGCGCCGTATGAGGCTTTATATGGTAGGAGGTGCAGATCTCTGGTGGGTTGGTTTGAGCTGGGCGAGGCCAGGCTATTGGGCACAGAGATGGTTCAGGATGCATTGGAGAAGGTTAAGGTGATTCAGGATAGACTCCGTACAGCCCAGTCCAGGCAGAAGAGTTACGCGGACAGGAAGGTTCGTGATGTTTCGTATATGGTTGGTGAGCGGGTTCTGCTTCGGGTCTCGCCTATGAAAGGCGTCATGCGGTTTGGGAAGAAAGGAAAGTTGAGTCCGAGGTTTATTGGCCCTTTTGAGATCTTGAGGCGAGTTGGGGAGGTTTCCTATGAGCTTGCTTTACCTCCCAGTTTGGCCGGAGTTCATCCGGTATTTCATGTTTCGATGCTCCGGAGATATCACGGTGATCCGTCGCATGTGTTGGATTTCAGTTCAGTCCAGCTGGACAAGGATCTATCCTATGTTGAGGAGCCAGTGGCTATTTTGGACAGTCAGATCAGGAAGTTGAGGTCAAAGAACATCGCTTCAGTGAAGGTTCAGTGGCGGGGTCAGCCGGCCGAGGAGGCGACTTGGGAGACCGAGCAGGATATGCGCAGCCAGTACCCTCATCTTTTCACTACTTCAGGTATGTTCTCTATGCTCGTTCGAGGACGAACGAATGTTTAAGTGTAGGAGGATGAAACGACCCGGCGGTCGTTTTGGAAATTCGCCTCGATCCCCATTAACTGCTTCCCCTAAGTTCATTTCTGCTATTTGGTTTGCCGGGACGTTCGGTGTTGAGTTTCGGAAAGTTTTGGGACACTTAGTCCCTAAATGAGAGCTTAAGTGTT
>NC_031996.1:1493259-1503645 GCF_001879085.1 Nicotiana attenuata | reverse complement strand
CGTACGCTCCCCCCTGTTTGTTACTTTGGGACTACGTTCGATTCTCGGTAGATCCCCCTGCACTTTACTTTGGGACTGCGGTTAGATTCCCGATAGATCCCCCTGTTGGACGTACGGACGGTATCCCGGGAGATCTTTTGGGTATTCACATATGATGGACTACGGGGCGGTATCCCGGGAGATCCACTGGACGGTTGAGAAAAGGACTACAGGACGGTATCCTGGGAGATCCTCATTGTTACCATTGGTGTTGAGCTGTACTTATTCTGTGGTTGTTTCCGTTCTTGTGTATTTTGCTATTGTCTTGTTTAATCTGTCTTATTTCACTGTTGTATTTATTATTTCTGTCAGATTGTCATACTGTTAATTATTGTTATTACTATGTTTTGTCTCAGTATGGCCCTGACCTTCCTCGTCACTACCCAACCGAGGTTAGGCTTGGCACTTACTGAGTACCGCTGTGGTGTACTCATGCCCTTCCTGCGCATGTGTTTTTTTTCATGTGCAGATCATCCAGGTACCTCTACTCAGGCGCCCTATCAGTGAGGCAGGAGGACTACAGAGACTTCGAGGTAGATCTGCTGCGTCCGCAGACCGACGAGTCTCTCTCCTATTCTATCTTTAGTACTTAGTTTTTCCTTCTTTCGGTTGTTAGAAATTCTGGAGTTTGGAACCTTTACTATACACTTCTGTAGCCTGTGTTGCCCGTGAGTTTCCGGGTTTTGGGAATTGTTTTGGACTTGTGATATTGAGTTGTACTTGCCAAGCGGAATTCAGTACAGTTTCTTTTAGATATTTGATTTGATTTTCTCTATTTTTCCGCAATTAATATATTTCCGCAAATGTTAGGCTTACCTGGTCATGGGGACCAGGTGCCTTCATGACATGTTCACGGTTGGTGAACTAGGGTCGTGACATCTTTGGGGGAAAGGCGGTGGTGGCCTTGTAGGATTCGTCGGTTTTGAACTTGCATTATCTTTCTTTGAATCATGTGTTGCCTTAGGAATCAATTCCCCTTCAAGTATAGGCTTGTCCTTTCTCTTCTTTGGCACTTATTCTAATTCCCTCCCGTTTCTGAGTGTAACTGCATTAACTTGAGGGTTCTTCTCTGTATCACTAGGAAGAGCGCCTGCAGGCCTAGTATTTTGATTTGATGCCAACTGCCCCATTTTCCTCTCAAGATTTCTGAAATCGGTTCTAAGTTGTTAATTGTCAAGCAAAAACTTCTTCAACAAGTCATTCGTACTCTCTTCTATTTGTTGGGGTGGCTTTTGAGGTTGATTGAAATTTCCTTGGGGCCTATAGTGATTCTGAGTTGGCTGATTTCCATCCCAGGAGAAGTTAGGATGATTCTTCCAATTTGGATTGTAAGTGTTCCCATATTGTGCATGCTGGTTCATCGGACCCTGCTCTGTTGCCCCGCACAATGAATGGATTCAGGATTCGTAGGGCACATGTCACTCGTGTGACTGTCACCACATAGTTCGCAGTAAGTAGACATCTGTTGTACATGTTGCATCTGTTGTGTTTGATGCATTGTCATTCTGTTCATCTGATTTGCCAATTTTGCTATATCTGCTCTCATGGATGAGAAGTCACAAGCTCAATTACACCGGCTGCTTTCTGTTTAATTGCTCTTCGTGATTCCCCATCTCCTTGACAATTATGATCATTAGCAGTGAAGTTATTTAGCAGGAGCCTGATTTCACTATACGGCTTCGCCATGCAACTACCCCCACAAGCTGAATCAAGATTCATCTTTGATGTTTCGTCTAGCCTATCAATGAAAGTATGACCCAAAACCTCATCAGTCTGACAATTATGTGGGCAGTCTCTGAGTAGCTTCTTGTATCTTTCCCAAGCTTGACGAAGAGTCTCACCATCCCATTGTTGGAACCCAAGAATCTAGCTCCTCAACGACTTAGTCTTCTTAGTGGGGAAAAACTTGATTAAGAATTTCCTTGCTAGATTAGCCCAAGTGTGCATTGAATTCGCAGGCTCCTTTTACAACCATTCCTTAGCTTCTCCCTGTAGTGAAAAGGGAAACAGTGTCAGCCTGACATAGTTCTTGGAAACGTTCGGATAATTGTAAGTGTCTGTAATTTCCAAGAAGTTCTGAATGTGCCTCTGCGGGTCTTCATGAGATAGACCCATATATTGCCCTGTGGACTGAATCAACTGTACCATGTACTATTTGAGTTCAAAATGACCCATGATATCAGGCTTCACAATAGCCTAAGTCATATTAGCAAGATTGGGCCTTGCAGCTTCTACTACCGGACGCTCTTCATTACCTTCTATCTCTATTGGCTGTGGTTGAACTACGATGTCCAACTCACTTTCTATTCTAGTTCTAGCTTCGACTTCCCTCCTCACTCTGTGAAGTGTTCATCTTATTTCAGAATTAAGAGGAAGGAGGTTTTTTGCGCTTCTACTCCTCCGCATTCAAGAGAAGAGCATGTGTTAACACAAACAAAGCAAATTGAAAATTAAAAGCTGAACAAATAACTAATAAAAGCTTGACTCAGTCAAGTAGCTAATTTCTAAGTCCCCGGCAACGGCGCCAAAAACTTGTTGCGACCAAACACACTCACGCAAGTATACGTGGTCGTCAAGTAATAGAGTAGTGAGTAGAGTATCATTCCCACGAAGACTTATGATTAACTTTTGACTGATTCAAACTCAAACAACTTATCGATTCAAGAGATTTCTCACAAAATATGTAATTGACTAATTTACCACCTAAAAACTATCAAACAATGAAATAACTAGAATTTAACCATAGCACTTAAGCAATTTTGGATAATAATCAGTAGGAGAGGATATTCCATGGTCATCGGCTAGCTAACAATCATGTTGCATTCATGGGTTAAAATGACTAATTGGTTTATCTGAATTGTTGATTAACAAGGATGATATTACTCATAAGAATTTGTCGAGTTCTTACTCGCCTATTTAAGCTAACTTAATGTCTATATGTCTATGGATTTAAGATTAACAAGAATGCATTTAAAATTCATGTATTTCAACCGAGCAAGGCAATGAGGTATATTTCTATCCTAATTGTGAATCCGTTCCCCGATGCCCGGATTAAAGAACTTGCTCTATTTAGTTACATACGCAATCCAGAATTCCCACTTTCGAGTTCAACTCTAGATTCGTAAATAGTATTTCACTGTTAGCTACTCAGTAAAATAACTAAAAATAGAATTAAATAAACAACCCAATATGATAAACTCAAACTCGCCAAATTAAACTTCAAACATCACATTCATGTAGCACCCACGACCCCAGAATATTAGGGTTCTTAACCACTCATGTTCATACAATCATCAAAAATAATATTTTTAAATATAAAATCAATGAATACTAGAAGAAGACTGGAAGAATTGATCAAATTCGTGCTCCCGAGTGCTTCGTACTTTTGTTCTCCTCTCAAAGATAGGTCTAAAGTATGTCCAAAATCCTTAAAATAATGTTTTTACGTGTATTTATACCAAGTAGGTTTGGGCCAAGACGAAATCTCCTTTTCCTAGCCGAAATAGGAAAACCTGCAAAATTAGTCCTTTCCATGCGTCGCCCAGTGCGTCGCACTAGTGCTTTTTCCGGTCAGACAAAAAAAATAGTTTCTGCACTTTGGAAATCTTTAACATAAAATTACACTAATGCCTCGCACAGTGCATCACACAGCACAGTGCCTCGCACTAGTGCATTTCTTCAGCAGTTGCTTCTTCCTTGAATTTTGACGTCCAGAATTGATCCTCGACCCCCGAACACGATCCCGGCTAAATCCCTTAGGCTTTTACTCAGACTTCAAAGCTCCAAATAGCTCGAATTCGTTCCATAACATCTACATAGCTCAGAATCACTCCTACAAAGCATAAAACACGCAATCAGTGCAAAACACTAGCGATTAAAGCTCAAACTCAATTAAAGTTTAGAAAATTAAAGTATAATAAGCTATTAAAATACGTAATTATATCATACCATCAATAGAATCTTAGAATTGCAAGAGTCCTGTTGTAGTATCTTGAATTTAGGATTTATCTTGATCCATTAAAATTTGATGTCTACAAATGCCCCCTACTTCAAGGCATGTCAGCGTGTAGACTTGATGAAACATAAAGACGGGACTTGAAGTACTCATGTGAGAAACTCATGTCTTGTATCTTCTCAAAATAGTACTTGATCATGCAAAGTTACGTCGAACTGTAGCTTGAGATGGATCCAGTTTTTAAAGAAGATTTTGCAGAAATTCCATCCCGTAACTATGCCTAATAAACATGCTTACGTATCGGCCCAATTTCAGAAAGATTGTCAAGTATTATATTGAGCAGCATCTACAAAATCATGGAATTCTTTATTTAATTCACCAAAATATAATAGGCAAAGTGAGACCATGCTTGTCACTTGTTGCAAGCATAGTCTATTTAAATAATAAAGCATAGCAACCCAACTGATAGGTTACTTGGATTCCTTGAAATTACCATCACCAACTTTCTTGCGGCTTTATAGCTTTAGCGAGAGTAGTTTTGGTGAAGAATTACTTGGTGCCTTCAGTTTGCAATTTCACGTCCATGGAAAGACTATTTGGGTATCCCTTCCTTTAGCTTGCGACTTTGGCGAGGAACCACTGGGATAGAAGACAAAAGATCTTATCCCTAGAGATTGCCCCCATTATTGGAGATTTGATTTTTTTGGTCATCTACAAGAGGGTGAAATATGTGGTTGCAGTAATGTCCATGCTTGAAACATTATTGATATTTTCTGAGGCCATCACATCAGTTTGATCTTAAAACTTGTAGTTTTCAATTTGCAGAAGGAAGAGATGAAGGGCAGAATTGGTCCCTCTGTGCGTGCTAATTTATTTGCAACAAATTTATGTAGAAAAATAAAATTGCAATGACAAACAACTATAAAGAAAAAATGATTTTATTAATAATCATTGCGGGTTACAACTCTGTTTATCCCTTGATTCTTCCTCCGAATAGTTCTTTGTTATTTGAGGTCCTTAGCGACGTATTTCTCGAACGTAGGATGATGCTGACATCTCTGGATTATTTTATCTCCATGAAAGTCGATCAATGTGTGAATGTTCTTCTTGAAGTATTTGATTATCAAGAAGAACATCTATTGATCACGGTATTATTTTATGCCTTGATTCTTTTGTGAATATCTGATGACGTCCAAATCCACTACTAAAATGTAAATGGACACAGTCGCATGAAATATAATTCACCCAACTATGATTCGGGGCCGAATCCCACATAGAACAATATGTAGGCGATTAGGAATGTAAGAAAATTATCGCTTATCGCGCAATGCCAAACACTAAGAATTTTGTTTTTGGAAAATATTTATACCTAAATGCGAAAATGTAAACTAACCTAGAAAGCAAGTAAAATGATCAATGGCTACATGTATGAATGCATCGGGAATTACACTCAAGTAACGATCCAATGTATTTCATGATTTTACAAATATGAGCGACTTTATGTTAATTAGCCACGGATAATAATTCTTAATTAGCTTCTTCCGAGGACTAACAAGACTTCCTAATTGAATTATCCCTAAAACAATTAAGAGATTAAGCACACCCGGAATGGCTACAAGTAGTTCAATCCTATCCCTAGGTAGAATCTATAAAATGAGGGTTAACACCTCAAGTTCTTGTTAATTAATCTTTCCCAACCCCAAATTATCTTTTCCAAAATTAATTCGGAGTTAATGGGCGAGTCCTAGGGTTAGCTAATCCCTTTGGAAACATTAAAGAACAAGAATAATTAAAATAACAATAACTCACTTCATAAAAGAATAAAAATCATTCAATACATAAGCACAACAAGGTATTTAATCCACACTTTAAATATGAGTATTTCCATAAACAAAATTCAAGTGTTGGAAATAAATGCTACACACTTAAATATTCAATACAAAGCAAGGAAATGAAGAAATAAACATAAATGGGTAAGAAATCCTTAACCACAAGCTTGAAATCTTCAAGACCCAAGTGTATGTGCAAAACCCTAGCTTCAATACTTGTTTTTCTCTAGTCTATGGAACTGAAAATAAGCCAAAGATCTCTAGAATATCTGCTTGGACGAGTATAAAAATGGTTTGGGGTTGAGAACTTGTGAAATGTCAAATTTGCCCAGGTCTAATGCCCGACTTCCGCACCTGCGGAGTATTAATCGCAGAAGCGGAATTCCATATGAATGCAGCCACCGCAGATGCGGTTTACCAGGCGCAGATGCGCCACCGCAGAAGCGAAAATCCAACCGCAGATGCGGTTCCTGAGAAATTGTCCAGCTCCGCAGATGCGGTTCACCAGGCGCAGATGCGCCATCACAGAAGCGAAAATCCAACCCCAGATGCGGTTCCTGAGAAATTGTCCAGCTCCGCAGATGCGCGCTTCTTACAGCAGATGCGAGGTCGCTTCTGCGACCAGTCTTTCGCAGATGCGGAATTCACTGGAGACTTTTGCATGGTTTTCACTCTCTTTTGCTCAATTCCACTTCAATTCAATTCAAATTACTTCGTAGCATCATTTACCTGAAAATCTAACAATACACACCATAAAACAACCTCATATTATAGTTAAAGGACATAAAAGCTAAAGAAAAGAGACTATATTGAGTGGTAAAATCACCACTCATCAACACCCCCAACTTAAAGCTTTTGCTTGTCCTCAAGCAAATGAAAACCAATACTTCAATGAGGATTTACCATTTAAAACACAAGTAGTATTGCTATTATTTACATATCACATTCTCCAATTGAAGCACCATACTTATGGATTTGGTTGGTACTAATAACTAGGCTCAAGTATGTGTAACTTTCCCGAATGACTCCCTCATTTAAAAACAACTTCAAGAATGTGCAAGGGAGTTTCAAAAACAATTAAGTGACAAGAATAAGCCTCAAGAAGTGACTCAAAAGCACTAGTCCAGTACATATCCTCAATTTACTCCATTTCACCAATCCTTCCTAATTCATGTGCCCTCACAAGAAAGAAAGTCCCAAAATCACTATATTTACAATACAACATAAGGGACAAATTTTACAAAAACACTCACTCTCACAAAGAATTTCAAGTGTTACAACATCTCATACCATAAGCTTGCCCTTATTTTAATTCATCGCCTATTCAAGAATGTTCGGTTGGAGGTCCCATAAGGACTTTTTAAGCTTGTAATGTAGGTTTAGGGAAGGGTCGGATAAGTATTTGGATACAAGTGACTTCACCCTCATTGAACACTACTCACATTTTTCATTCTTTTGCACTATGTTTCTTTTCAAACCACATAGCCTCAGAACCACCTTAAATACCTCTCAAATTTTCTTCAAGGCTCCATAATTTATATACATACAAATATTTCTCTTTTTTTATATACATGTTTTTCTTTTTGGAGCTTGAATAATTTAATACAAACACTTTGAGGTATATGATCCTACACTCAATGTACAACCTTACCAATTTTCACTTTGACACCACACCCCCAACTTAGGCTTTTAGCCTCATTCTCAATGTTCAAGGAGGGACGGGTTCAAAAGAGGGGATTATTTTTTACAAAAGGGGAAAGGTTTGTAATGAGTTGGCCAAAGAAAAGGTTTAAAGGCTCAAATAGGGTACTAGTGATATTATTTATGCAAAGGTAGGCTTGAAAGGCTAAAGAGGTTTTGCAAATAAAACAAAGAATGCCTAAGATCATCCCTCCACCCAAACATACTATCATTAGCATTGAAGAACCAACCGGGCAAGTTCTAGATGATAGAAGTAAACACAAGAATTATTTGTACAAACACTAACACACATGGCACATGAATTAATCAAGACGGATCAATCATTTTCTAATAAGAATGTCTAGAGCAATATTATTCGAACTAGTTGGAAAAGAGTCACTAAAAGAGCCAAATATTTATCACAAAAATTATTTTTTCACCATGCAACTTGCTTGTTTAAGTTCAAAACCACAATTTCGGAGGGGTATTCTTAATTCACACTTCACATACAAGAGACTAATTTTATTAGTACCAAATACTCCAAAAGTCTCCTCCTAGCAAAACAAGACTAATTCCCTTAAGAAAGTTGTCACGCCATCTATCATAGGAAAAAGTCACCCGGTTCACTTCAAAAATGTTCCTTGGGAAAGAACTGTAGCATGAAGAAAACCCAAGGAAATAGTACTTAGGGAAACAAAAATAAAAGAAAACAAAACTACTAAAAAAATACTAAAATAAAAGCACTAATACTAATAACAACAAGCTCCTAAAGAAAATAAATAATGAAAGAAAAATAGAAATAGACTAATCATACCAAGCTCGGCAAGAGCACCTGCTATACAAAATAGCCCGGCAAGGGCACACTGTCACACCTCCTTTTCACCTACACCCCGCAAGGGCATAAAGGAGTTTTTCCACTTCAAGGACAATCAGAACGGGATTTATCATTAAGATTCAGAGTCGCCACTTGGGAGATTAATAGTGTCCCAAGTCACCGGTTTAGAATCCCGAACCGAGGAAATTATGACTCTGTTAACAGTCCGCGAATCAGAAATCCGGGTAAGGAATTCTGTTAACCCGGGAGAAGGTGTTAGGCATTCCCGGGTTCCGTGGTTCTAGCACGGTCGCTCAACTGTCATATTTGGCTTATTTATTTGATTTTAGTACATATTTTTGGATTTATGTCTTTAGCTTTGAACCGCTTTTATTATTATTGTTTATTTTAAGAGAATTGCAACGTCGTGAAAATACGTCTCGAACCACGTCACATAAATGCACCCGTGGTTTTTGACACATTTCGACTTTGTTGAGATTTGGATTTGGGTGACATAAATGTGCACCCGTGTTTAGGAATGTAAGATTATTTAAAGTGCGTGCCTAAAGAGGCTATCGCGTTATTGTCTTTGGGGAGGGCCGTGAAATTCGCTAAACGACCCATCCCGAAGTCTAGGTATTTTAGTTAAACATTGAATGAGGGCCCCGCAATTTATACTTTATTCGGCGAGGCTCGTCTCATCTATTATTTATTTTAAAGGGCAAATCCTAAAGCAATCTATAATTTTCTATATTTATTCGTCTCTAATAAAACCCTAACTATTTATTATTGGACCTAATGGTGACTTTGTACTTTATTGCAGCCACTGGGCTCCAAGACAAGCCCAACAAAAGAAAAGTTAAAATCATGTGCACACCATAAACTGACCAAGCAGACCTGGGCCCAGGCCCAAACGTACACAAGCATCCAACTGAGCCTGGGCCGTTCATTGAGGCCCTGAGACTTACTCTTCTTGATAATGGGATATTGAGCCCAAACGGTTAAGCCAGGCCAAATTCCAATTCAGTTGTATTAGATAATTACTGAAACTTATTCAAGTTGTTCAAAGTGCCCCTCAGGTTAACGAAGCACTGATCATTCAACTTCCAATTTAATACTCATATTATTTCACTCATTTAACTGCTAGTGGATTATTAGATAACACTAGGTGAAGAACAAACTGAAAACGACAATAATACTACACAAGATAGACTAACTATGTTTGAATTGACTCCACTCATATTAATAAATCATCGTTCAGGCTTATCACTTGCAAAATTTAAACTGCTAGTACAGACTACTTCATGCGAGAGTATTTGAGCAATCTCCTTAACTTGAACTCATGATTAGCACGGATGTCATATGTGATTTTACAGGCGATTGTGAATCCAAATTAGTCCTGATTTTTACTTGTCCATAAAATGTGAAACTAGATCCAACATCAAATCATACTAAGACTGATCATGCCCACAAACAGATTCAAAAGTCCAAAGTCCAAATTATACAATCCAGTATCCAGTTTAATCATCTAGCATCTATGTAATTTTGGAGATGATCCCGAACAACATTCATTATCAGTATCTAAGCTATTATGACAATATGAATACACATATTTAGAAAATAGATGAATAGGTCTTTCATTTCAGCACTTCACTCAAAGCTACACCAAATTGTGATTTGAATATGTACCTGGAAATGGAATTTTAACAGAAGAAGAGATCAGCAGCAGCAGTACAATAGCAGACCAAGAGATGATCAAACAGCAACAATACACAGCTCAGGAAGTTAGTTCAACAGCCCAGAAAAGTTTGAAACCAAGCATGCTCAAGCAATCAACTACGAATCACTTGAAATGCACTCAAATGGACTCGAATGGCTCCAGAAATAGGATCAGCAATCAGGAAATGTTTAAATCAATCCCAAACAGCATCAAATTATCTAAGTGAACCCAGAAATCAACTACAAGCGACTACTGAACCACCAGCTAGTTCAAACTACTCAGATCCGAAAAAGTTGAAAGTGATCTAAGAATAAGCAATGAAACAGTAACCCTTTTTTAGAGTTTTGGT
>NC_031996.1:1461766-1493159 GCF_001879085.1 Nicotiana attenuata | reverse complement strand
AGCGAATTACTTTGTGTGGACTTATCATGGAGAGATGGATGGTAGCGATGGGATATTTCATAACATGGTTCTTGGTGAAAGTAGTAGGTCGAGGGAGAATAGAAATAGTGATTCCAGAATTCATGATATGGTTGCGAATGCTTTTGGAATGCTCTTTGGGGGTGAGCCCAACGAAAATGTTGAGCAAACTCCTAATGATGAAGCAAAACGTTTTTATGAACAGCTAGAGGAAGCTAGTCGTCCACTACGTAAAGGTCGTCCGCACTCTGAGTTGTCTGTTGCAGTTAGATTACTAAGTATGAAATCTGATTGGAATATTTCTCAAGGATCCATGGACTCTGTCATTGACCTTATGCGTGAACTAGTTGGCGAGGAAATCGAATTACCTGGTGATTTCTATAAGGCAAAGAGATTAGTTCTAAGTTAGGACTTTCGTCAATGAGAATTGATTGTTGTGAAGATGGTTGCATGTTATATTATAAAGATGATGCAAATTTAAGCATTTGTAAATTTTGCGGAAAGCCTCGTTTCAAGAGGCTTTCCAGCGGGAAGATGGTCGCTATCAAGGCGATGCATTATTTACCTCTTATACCTAGGCTAAAGAGGTTATATGCGTCGATGAGTTCTGCTCCTCATATGAGATGACACTTTGAAAATAGAAGACCACCTGGTGTTATGTACCATCCTTCAGATGGAGAAGCTTGGAAGCACTTTGATAGGACATATCCAGATTTTGCTAGTGAACCAAGGAACATTCGGTTAGGTCTGTGTGCGGATGGCTTCACGCCTTTTTCTGTATCTGCGATACCGTATTCATGTTGGCCTGTCTTTCTTACACCTTATAATCTACCACCCGAGTTGTGCATGACTAGTCCATATATATTCTTAAATTGTATTATCCCCGGTCCACGTAATCCGAAAAGTTTGATAGATGTATATTTGCAACCTTTGATTGATGAGCTAAAACAATTGTGGTACGATGGTGTTGAAACATATGACATATCAACCAAGCAGAATTTCAATTTGCGTGCTAATTTAATGTGGACAATTAATGATTTTCCTGCGTATGGAATGTTGTCTGGGTGGATGACTGCTGGGAAGCTAGCTTGTCCTTAATGCATGGAAAATAGTAAAGCGTTCACTTTGAAACATGGCCGAAAGCAATCATGGTTTGATTGTCATCGTCAATTCTTGCCTGAGGGTCATGAGTTTAGAAGAATGAAAAATGCTTTTAAAAAGAATAAACTGGAATATGATTATCCACCTCCGATACTTTCAGGTGATGAAATTTGGGAGAGGGTCCAGAACTTCAGTAAAGTTACTGAAGTTCCACCGCATAGATTCCCCGGATACGGTGTTACTCATAATTGGACCAAACAGAGTATATTTTGGGAGTTGCCTTATTGGAAGGATAATCTTCTCCGTCACAACCTTGATGTCATGCATATTGAGAAGAATTATTTTGACAATTTGTACAACACAGTGATGGATGTTAAAGGTAAGACAAAGGATAACCCGAATGCTAGAATGGACTTACAAGAATATTGCAGGCGGCCTGAATTACACTTGCAGACAGCAAACAATGGTAAGTTATTCAAGCCCAAAGCAAGTTACACATTCACTTTGGAGGAAAGACGGCAGATTTGTGATTGGGTAACGAAATTGAAGATGCCTGAGGGTTATGCGTCCAATTTTGGGAAAAAAGTTGATATGGAGGTAGGGAAGTTGAGCCATTTGAAAAGTCATGACTGTCATGTTTTCATGGAGACCTTAGTGCCTATTGCGTTTTCTGGTTTGCCTGAAAGAATCTGGAAACCTATCACTGAGATTAGTTTGTTTTTCAAAGACTTGTGTTCTTCCACATTAAGGGAAGAAAACCTACGCCGGATGGATCAGAACATTCGTGTAACTTCGGGTAAGATGGAAAAGATATTTCCATGTGGGTTTTTTTATGTGATGGAACACCTTCCAATCCACCTTGTACACGAGGCACGACTTGGAGGGCCTGTTCAATGCAGATGGATGTATCCCTTTGAGAGGTAATATTATAGTCCGTATATAATTTTCTATTTTATTTGAATGTTCTTGGCTAACCTGAAATTATGTAGGACAATTGGCAAATGCAAACAATTTGTTAAGCAGAGGAATAGAATTGAAGGATCTATATCCGAAGCTTATCTTGCAAAGGAAACTGCTCATTTTTGTTCTTATTATTTTGAGAGTAATGTGCCATGTGCTAGGAATAGGCCCAACAGGCACACGGTCGCCCTTACGAATGATCCATTATATCCGCCTATGTCCATATTCAATCAACCAGGCCGATGTTCTAAGGATGGTAGAAAGAGAAATTTGAGTGATATGGAGTTCAAGTCAGCTACACTTCATGTGTTGCTAAATTGTCCCGAAGTAGTACCATTTCTCAAGTAAGTATTGATTTAATAGTTATCAAAATATAAAATTTACTGTTATTACATCTAATGCATGTGTCACAGTCACTTCGTGGGTCAATTTGGCCAAGATGCTGTATATACGACATTTGATAAGTGGTTCAAACAATTTGTAAGTATATCCTTAAAATATTCTAACACTATGTAGGTAAACAATGTTTGGAAGTTATGCTAACTTATGAATTTTGTTAACAATATGTAGGTAAATGATCCAAATAATGATGTAAATCAATTTTTGAAAGATATATCTTGGGGACCTGGTGTTGAGGTCACAACATATTCCAAGTACGTTGTGAATGGTTATAAGTTTCATACAGAGCATTGCTCTAAAAATAAAAAAAGCAACAACAGTGGGGTGTGGGTTCAAGGTGGTGATGGCAACCAAGTTGGAGATATTGATTATTATGGTGTGCTCAAAGAAATAATAGAACTAGAATATTCAGGTTGGCCATTTAAGAAAATTATTCTCTTTAGATGCAAGTGGTTTGACCCAAACACAACAAGAGGTACGAGAGTACACAATCAATACAACATATTGAGGTTAATCATACGAGGGAGTATAATCGCTATGATCCTTTCATAATTGCACATAATGTTAGGCAAGTGTATTATGCTCCTTATCCATTGAGGCAGAATAAGTCCGCTTGGTGGGTTGTAATCAAAACTAAGCCTCTAGGTAGGGTCGAAGTCGAGAATGTGTTGGATGTTGCATATCAAAACGATATCTCCAGTGTTCACCAAATAGTGGACGAACTTTTAGAAAATGATTTGGAACATCCTGAACACATATTGGAAGAAGTTGATATAAATGAAGTAACAATTATAGAAAACGAGGAAGAAGAATCAACTGATGAAGCTCAAACTAGTGAGGAAGAAGAATTCTCTGACGAGGAAGAATATGTCGATGAGCTTTAAAAAGTTGGTTTCTTCGATAACTCTCGTTTATAGATAGTTTCCTTATATGTTTCAATCTAAATATGTATTATATTATGCAGATGACAGGCAAGGGTCGAGGTAACAATGAAGGTAGTGGTTCTCGGGGTCGAGATAAGGCTAGGAAGCAAAAAAAGGAGGGTAGAATATACTACTCATCAATCTTTTACACCCTCTTCTGATTTTCCTATCACTATGCCACAGCCTCTACCCCATGGCTATACTGAGCTGCCACAGCATCACCAGCCCTACACCTTCGTGCAGACCCCGGGTGTTTCTTCACAGGGCCATCGGACTGTGCGTCCGACATACAGTCCTCCTGCCTCACTACCACGTGGATCCCACCCAGCAGCATCACATGGATCGCATCGATCCATGTCACAGCCACATGGATCACAGCCATCAGCGTCACAGCCAGTCGGGTCACAGCAGTCAGTATCACAGCCACTTGCGATCCTTGCAGCTATGTCGCAGTCACAGGGATCACATCTATCTTCATCAGCGACTCCACCTATTGGAGGCCTTCGTTTGCGGGATAGTAGCTCTGACCCCCCTACTCCTTCCACACATGCCTCTGATACACATGTTTTGGACGATGATGCTAATGCTGCTACTGCTGCTGACGAGGAGGTGCATTATGATCAGTATGGCAGGATCATCATAGTCCCTGAGGGTGATGGGTAAGAGTTATTTGTTATTTTTATGTTTATTTTTTTGTACAGTTTTTACTAAGATATTAATTTGTCTTACTTATTAAATTGCAGGTTCCTCCCGAGTAATATTACTACGAGGATAATCACCAAAGCAACCAGAAAGCTTATGATGCCCCTTATGCGTCTTGGCGTGAATTCCCATTCTCACTGAAGGAGGCAATTTTCAATGAATTTAAGGTATAAATGTTCTTTTAAGCAGTATAATTATTTATATTTATGATATTTTCATATAATATTTAACTTTTGAAATACAGAGCAAGTGTGTATGGGAACACCAGTATAGCGCGGACGTGGCTGCAAATTTTAATCTCAAAGCTCGCAAGCGGTTGTCGCATTCTTTCTCCATAGCTAGACAGCTGAACCAGAAGCCTGGCTGGTTGCTTCAAAAGTTTTGGGATGATTTGCAAAGGCAATGGCTTACTGCAGAGTTCTTACAGAAGAGCGAAAAGGAAAAGAAAGCTCGCGCATCTGAGAAGGGAGGATCCTTGCACACTGGAGGTGCGGTCAGCCTGGGGACAATAAAAAGAAGAATGGTACGTAATTGCTTAATTTATTTTAATTTTCAAAGTATATCTATTCTATTTATTAATTAAAATTTATGAGTTTTCAGGAAAAGAAGTTGGCCGTCAGATGAACCAGATGAGCTATTCAAGGAGACTCATATTGTGAAGAAGAAGAAGAAAGAGACGGATGAAGAAAGGTGGGTCGAGGGACGAGCCTCGACTGTACATGTAAGTTTTCACTTTTCATTAAGTATTTTCATTTACTTTAATATAAATTTTGAAATACTAATTCAATTTACTTTTTCTTATAGGATCGCTTCAGAGTTGAAGCTGAGGAATTCATACGCAGCCAGCCACCTAATGAGTCGGGCGCGCCATTCAAACTTTCGGCCGAGGATGTTGAAAGACTATGGACGCGGGCTGCAGGCGGTCCAAAATGGGGGAAGGTATACGGCCTTCCTACTAAGACATTCCATCGCTATAGGTGTGGAATGCAAGGAATAGGGACTTCCTCGCAAGCCGAGCAACTTGATGGGGAAAGCCTCTCCGCTATGCGGGAGACTGTGGCAAAGCTCACATCCGAGCTAGAAGCGTCCAAGGAAAGAGAAAAGCTTAGAGATGCTCAGTACATTGGCGTGGTCGCTCAGTGCCAGGGCATGCAAGAGCTGATCAAAAATCTCCTAGCTGGATCTTTTTCGATTCCCCGGTCTCGGCCATTATCGCCAGAGGCTGCCCGTCCCCGTGCTCGTTCGTCCCGTCCTCCAAGTGGCCGTTCCTCCCGTCCTCCCCGTGATCATTCTTCCCATCATCGACAAATAGACCCTTCTCAATACCGTGATGATGATGAAACTTCATCAGAGGGTGATGATAATGATGTACCAAACAATCAATGAATTTTAGGCAATTTGAACTAGACAAATACAATTTGTTTTCCATTGGGTTGTAATAAGAGTTAACTTAGTTTGGTAGTTCTATTGAAATTTACACTTTCTTGGTTTTAATGTAGCTTTTAATGTTGTTTTTGTGTTGTTGTTGTTGTTGTTGGGTTGTTGTTTGGTATTCTTATTGGAATTGTTGTTTGAATTGTTGTTGTTGTTGCTTGTTAGGGTTTTGGTATGACTGGCAGGTGGTGTAGCTGCCAAAACAGGCAGTTTCTGCCAAAATAATACACAGAAAAGCGACCACCATTGGTCTCTATTTGGTCGCTTTTCACGTTCAAAAAAAATAAATTTCTGGAGAATAGCGACCAACGTTGGTCGCTACTTACCCAGATTTCTACAAAAAGCGACCAAACTTGGTCGCTATTTCGTTAATAAAATAAAATTTCTGGTGATATAGCGACCAACGTTGGCCGCTAAAGTACAAAAAATAAATTAAATTCATGTATTTAGGGACCAAAGTTGGTCGCTAGTTTAATAAAATTTATAAATTATTGAATAAAAAAGCGACCAACCTTGGTCTCTAGTTTCCAGATTTTAAAATATAATATTTGGGTTAGAGACCAAAGTTGGTCGCTTCTTAATGATTAATAATAAATAAATAAATAAAGTATTTTATATTTAGAGACCAACTTTGGTCGCCAAATTTATATTATTAAATTAATAAAGCGACCAAAGTTGGTCTCTATAGTCAATATCCGGAATATTTGGTCCATTTAGCTTAGAGACCAATGTTGGTCGCTAATTAGCGACCAAGTTTGGTCTCTAAATAAAAGAGACCATCAATATAGCGACCAGGCATGTTTGGTCGCTTTTTGGTCGCTTTTGGGCCTATAAGCGACCAACTTTGATCGCTTTTTGTGATCGCTTTTTACCGGATTTCTAGTAGTGTTTGGTGTAGTTAATGTGATAAGTCTACATTGGAATTTTTTTATCGATGAATACGGGTTTCTATTTGATATGTTTAGAAGGAATAAATGTCAACCATGCAGTGTGTCAAATCCACGGTACAGGCTTCACATTTAGTGACCAAGTCTATTTTTCCTCAAGGATTGCAGTAACTTATCATGTAAGGTGTGGATGATATGGCAAAATGTAGTTTTCTACAGTTGATGTACTGTAATAATCTTGTTTGAGACATAGTCCAGTTGTTGGCATTTCATGGGTAAGCAAACTTTAGGCACGTAATTAAATCATAACAACTATGGGTACGGCTCCCGTGGGTTAGTTGTGATACCTAATTTCAAATTAGTTTTAAATAAGAATATCCGTAGTTCGCTTAGTTGAATGCATTTCCTTTGAAAAAAATTGAGGCGTGCCATTCACAAACTAAATCCCATAATCTATGGCCCTCACATTAATACCAAAGCAAGTGTGGAAAAAACTTGGAACATTCATAACTAGTGTAGAAAACACTTTGAATATTCATAATTTGCTTTAGGCGAGTTTATAATAAAATTATCATAGCTACGGGTACGGTTCCCGTGACGTAGTTATGGTACATAATTTCCAAATCCGAGGGAACATTTATGTGACTCGGCTACAACACCTAATAATGCTAATAAATTAAACATGTTATAGATCGTGGGTACGGTCCCCGTGACACGATTCGCAATGTGTACCAAACAAATAAGTGTACGACAATCGTAACTTGTTCCAGAATAATTCCATAAATAATTAAAAGCGGTCAAAGATTAAAAATGCACAATAGGTATAAAATATGTATAAAATCAGATAAACATGCCAATAATAATAGTTGAGCAACCGTGCTAAAACCACGGAACCTGGGAATGCCTAACACCTTCTCCCGGGTTAACAAAATTCCTTACCCGAATTTCTGTGTTTCGCGAACTGTAAAATAGAGTCAAACTTTTCGACTCGGGATTCTAAACTGGTGACTTGGGATACCATAAATTATCCCAAGTAGCGACTCTGAATTTGAACAAATAATCCCATTTCGGTTATTGTCACTTTAATTGGAAACCCCCCCCCCCTCTATACCCCTTTCCGGGGTAGAAAAAGGAGGTGTGACAGTGTGCCTCGGTATGAAATGATGGACACTGGCACACCGTGAAGGCGGACAATCTCTCAGATGTAAATCTCATCCAACCGCTCCGAAAAATAAGTAGTACTAACTGGAATGAAGTGCGCGGATTTGGTTAGCCGATCCACAATCACCCAAATAGCATCGAACTTCCTCGAAGTCCGTGGGAGCTGGTCGGGTCCAACCCTACACCACTATGAAGTGGCAAGAGCGGTTGATGCAGCTTTTACCCGAGAAGGTCGGGATCGAATCCATAGGAAGCTAGAATGTTTGGGATTTGGATTCCTATCTAAACTAGCAGTGTGTAGTGCTCTTGATTACACTTCCAATCATCTTTGGTTGTTTGTTACTTCTTATTTTTATACTAAAGATATGCGAAATTAAGCTAAGTATAAATGCTTGTATGGTTTTCTAAATGGTTAACGAGGCACTAGGGAAGTGGCTTACTCCTAGGTGAATACTTGACGGGTTCAAAAGCCTAGGGCAAAGTTGTTACGTTGGGGATTGCGATATAGTCGATGCATGAAAGTATTCACTCTATACCTCTCGGTAGCTTGAGTGACTTTGCCCTAATTGACTTTCTCAAGACCAATTGGGTGTCAAAATTGTGCAAGCAATATAGGCTCAAGTCGGGTATTACTATCTCTAGGTTTAACCCTTTAATTGGGGTTATCAATCTCTTGAATACGCCCTACTTCCTTGTTGGACTTATTTTCCTAGACTCAAGCTATCTTTCTCAAGAAGTGCCCAAGTCCAAAAAGGCACAAATTAGTGTTTGCAACCACTAATTCAACATGAAAAACACAAATCAGTCCAAATATCAACCATCCATAAACATATAAGCTTTAAAACAAAAGACCCATCAAATACTCACACTAGGGTTGAGCCACAACCCTAGCTAATGGGTCTAGCTACTCATAATAATAGAAGAAATCAGATATTTAGATGAAGAATAACCCATATAATATGATTACTAACTAAGAATTGAAGATTCAATGGTGAACTAGCTACAAAATTACTCAAAATAGACCAAAAACGTCGTTCACGTGCTCAGCTACAGATAAGATACCCTAAAATGTGAAAAAGAAGTATTTATACAAGGACAAATTTTCTTGACAAAAATACCCCCGACGGAGGTACCGCGGTTTGCAAGAAATGGACTGCGGCCGCGGTGGAGCTTTTAGCTTCAATTCTCTGTTCTCTCAATCCATCCACCGCGGACCGCAATAAATGGACCGTGGCCGCGGTGGCTTTATTGCTGCCGCACAAAATGCACCGCGGTCAGCGGTGTTTTGAAACTTCAAATATCCTAGCTCTCTGAATCCTTTCTCTGCGGACCACATCAAATGGTTTGTGGCCGCAATAAGGCTACCGCAAACCGCGAAGAGTCTATCGCGGACCGCATTGCTTGAAGGTCCATAAATGCATCCTCTCTGAACTTTGCCACCGCGGACCGTAATAAAAGCTCTACGATCGCGGTGGGTCCTTTGCAGCCGTGGTGGATTTGCTGCTGTAGTGGTGCTTTGACTTGTTCTTGGCACTTGTGCAGGTTTTACTCCTTTTTAAGCTGGTTTTGACTTCCTTGTCACTCTTTTGACCAAATATTGCAAACAAGCACAACATGTAAGCTTCCAGGATTACTTATATACATTTTTAATCCAAAACTCAAGCAAAAAGGAGTATACAATATACTAGAATCCCTAGTTATAAACTCCCCCAAACTTAAGCTTTTGCTTGTCCTCAAGCAAACAAAGTAAGTCCCACCTCCTTAAGAATACAACCAAGAAAATTCAGCTGACCTAAAGTGACCTCATCTAGCGTCAATTAGGACTAACAATTGCCCTCAATTCAAATGAATCATTAACAACATTCAACCTTTTAAGCACCATGGTTTTAGTGCGACACAAAAGCCTCAAGAATTGACTCAACTCATCAAGGAAACTCTTTCTACTACTTTGGTCATTGTGGAACCTAAACTCATACTCCTCACTCTTCCTTAAGCAAGACCTCACTTTTAGATTGTAGCACTCAGAACGGGGATTATGGAAAACACACTCAACTCTCCCAAAGAAAGATCACATGTCCGGCTCTAAATACCATAGGCTTGCCCCTTATGTGAGTCACCACTAATGTAAGCTTCATTCAACTCAAGATCATATAGGGCTTTTGTGGAGATAAAGTGAAGTCTTTTGGTTCAGGGTAGAAAATATTTGGTCTAAGTAGGTTTCATCTTCCCTTAAGCACTTCATTTGCTGCATTTTTGCACACATTCTCTTGACTTTTTGAGTCATTTACTTCTTTCTTAGAGGTTAGAGAGACACATTGTCACCCTTTCTTGTTCATTTCAAACTTTTTTCTCCTTTCTAAACTTTCCACACCTTTCATCTCTTTACTTTTATTGAATCTCTTCATTTCTTCTACACTGTTCATTCTTTTTGACTTTTTGATTTTTCTTTCTTTTTCTTTCTGCCTTTCCATTTTCTTCATTTTTGTACCTTTTACCACTTTATTTCATTCCTCATCTCTCCCCCCAAACTTAAGCTTTTGCCTTGTGCTAAGGAAGGATCAAGTGCCAAGAGACGGTCTTTATAGAACGGGTAAAGGCTTGTATCATGGTTTTTGAAAGAAAAAGGGCTATGGCTCAAAGGGGTTGAATAGGGATATTATCATTGGTAGGCTATGGATGTTTTCAAGATATCATTCGGATCAAGGAGAGCCTATAATCACTTCTCAAGTCAAAATACACTTAGGATTTCTCCTAGACAAACATTCAGGGCAAGTTCTAGACTAATGGAACGGGACTTGGACTTGCAATTCAAATTCTCACCACACAAGCTATAGGATTGCTAAAGAGACAGAGTCGGGGGCCCACAACAACCTTAGCTAAGATTTGAGCAACACAAATGGTCCCGAAAAACCACTTGATGATTATCGGCCAACACAAGAGTCTCAAGGTCACAACTGTCACCATCCTATACACACCAATTTGTTTTCAACCATAAGATTTAAGGCAAATGTGTTAGGCCCAAGTGAAGCTTTTCTTGAGGCACTATTACTCATTAGCTACTATTTACCCAAAAACAAAAAGAAAATAGACTCAAACCCTTAAGAAGGTTGTCATGACATCCATCATCGGGAAGAGCCACCCGGTTCACACAAATTCCACCTTTGGAAAGAACCGTGGCATTAAGAAAACCAAAGGCTTATTGAACATGCAACTCAAAATAAGAAGCTACGAAAATGAAGTAAGAAGCTATGAAAGAAAATGCGGAAAGTAAAGTGAATATGTACAATAGGGATTTAAACGAATATACATAAGAGGGAATGAATATATACATCAGAAAGTAACTTTATATACAGACCAAGGTTGTAAAATACGAAAAGTGAAATAAAATGGTAAAATTATATATATACCAAAAGTGAAAAATCATAATAAAAACGAAAATAGTATCTTATTTAAAATCCAACATTATCAAAATAGGGCTACCCCCTCAAATGAAAGCTAGCATTGTCCTCAATGCTAACTAGCCAAAAATAGCTCAAGAATAAGATAGAGAGTAAAGAAAACTTCCTTTTGGTCCTCCGTCTGCATGGGATCATGACCCTGGGATCTTGGGTCATGTGACTGCTCAGGAACCTATGAATGGATCCCTATAACTTGTGCCTGCACTGGGACCTGAGGCTGCTCTGAGACCTGAGGCTGGCTGGAGGAACCTCCCTGCGGGTCCTCCAACTTTATCACTGCATCATCCGTCTGTGGGATCACTCTCCTCCTCTTTGGTGCCCTCTCCATCTCCTGCTCCTACTCCGCCTCAGTTTGAGCTGCTGGAGGCTGCTCATGCAAAAGTAAGTCCAATTGGAGATGATCAGCAGCCTTAATCTTCTCCACTTCTACCCTCAACTCCTTTACAAACTCCTATGAAGCTCGAGTCTTTCTCAGCTTCTTTGTCTCCTTTGTCAGCTCCTTCAATGCCTTTCCATGAGTACCTACAGCCTCCAATATCAACTGTCGGTTCTCCAGGAGCTTCTTCTGGTTGTCCAGAAGCTCCTTGAGAGTCTCCTCCACTGAAGCTGGAACCTGTGGTTGTGGGGGTGCGGACTGGGCTGCCACCGAGCTAGAAAGCACAGACAGCTTAGAAGTAGCTGCCTGCATCCAGTTGTTGATACTGGCAAGTGTTTTGCTCAAACGGTGGGCAGTCAATGCGTAGGCTGAGGATGAGGGGATATCTGGAGCAGTGAGGGATCTAGGGATATATCTGGTGTGGCTTAGGGAGGCTGAGAAGAAGTGACTACTACTATTGGCTCTTCAGACTGGTCAGTAGAAGTAGTGCCTTTACCTTTAGGATCTTTGGCTTTGGGGTTGTCTTCGTCCTTGAGGTTGTACCAGGAAAAGGGCATCTTTGGTTTCACCTTCACATCAAACTTCATTTTCTCCACATCCTGGTCCTCAAAATACATTGTCAGGAAATTTGGGAAGGGGTAGGATCTATCACCTTCATTTACCACCCTTATGATCACCCTACTCATAACGTTCCCGATGTTGATCGGGTACCCCACCATGATAGAAGCCACCAATATTGGCCGGGAGACAGGCAGAGAGTTCTCATGAGTAGTGGGGTCCAGCCTGCTGCATACGAAAGTCTCCCACCCCTTTGCCTCGAAGTTTAAAGTTTTCCTCAGAATTTGAACCCCTGATGTCAACCAAGCTGGGGTGGTTCCCGGGAGTGCCAGGTATTTTGCCAACCACGGACGGGCTACCTCATCCAATGCTACCTTTTCTAAGTATAATGATTCATCTTCCTCCGGAAAGCCTAGGTAGTCATTGATTATCTTCCTATCGAATTTCACTGTCAAATTCCGCACCTTAGTTACTTTAGTGCCCTTTTTTATGCGGGCAGCATTAGAGTAGAACTCCTTGACTAAGTGCTCATTTGCCTCCCAGACTTTGCTTGTAAAATATTCCCAGCCCGGTCTCTCTCTGAATTGCCTCCTCACATTAGGGTTGTGAGGCAGAAGGTCCCTCTCAATGAATTGTTGATCAAGAATCAATTTCCTCTGGGCTGCCACTCTCGGAACTTATGGTAAGCAATCTCACTATCAAATCTTCTTCTCCACACCTCGGGGTTCCTAGTTCTCTCTACACCCCCGGGTTGGGGCACACCCCCTCCCTCTTCATCCGGTACCTTATCGTCGACGGGATCCTCTCCAGGTGACAAAGTTGTAGGTAAAGTAGAGGCTGCACTATCACTGCTCTCAGCTGAGCCCTCCAACGAATCAGAAGAAATTTGAACTGAAGCTTGAGCAGTATGAGAGCCCGGAGGTGTGGGCACATCTCTCAATCTACACCTCCCCAGGAAGTCAGGTACATATTTCGGCACTGAATCGGACTCAGATGCCTCCCGGGAGGGCACATAGTCACTTCCCTTTGAATGGGAAGCAGCTCTATCTGCAGCCTTGATTTGTTTTCTTGTGTCCCCAATTGCTTTCCGAACCTGTGGGGTCAATCATATCATTCCTCGTCCTCTACCCCGAGAGGACTCTCCTTTTCCTTTTTGTTTTTCACCACCGCCTCGTGATTTAACCATTGTCTTCAACGAGAATTCATTTAGTGTTTGTTAGTATCACAGTACCAGAAGAAACAGTGAAGAATATGCATGAAAACAGCTGACTGCGGACCGCATAAAAAGCATTGCGGTCGCAAAGGCACCACCGCGGACCGCATAAAAGAGCACCGCGGACTGCAGTGGAGTGGGGTTCAGACTACCCACTCTCTAATTCAAGTCACCGCGGACCACAAAAGATGATGTGCGGCCGCGGTAAGGCAGCGCGGACCGCAAAAAATCAACCGCGGCTGCGGTCCTTAAAATTCACCTCTCTGAATGTTTACCACCGCGGACCGCGAAAAAACACAACGCGGCCTTAGAGAGGCACCGCGGATAGCGAAAAATCAACCGCGGCCGCGGTAAGTAGAACGCAGCAACACAGACCTAGGGTTTCAAATTTTTGCACATTTTAGCCTAATCAACATTTTAGCAACCCACTAGGTAGTTAATCACCATGTTTAACTAATTAACCCTAATCTAAACAATATTATGTAACCCTAAGTTAATAATTGAAAGAAAAGGGAAGAAAAAGAAGTACGAACTTAACAAATTTAAAAAACAAAATTAAAGACTAAGGAAAGATTTGAAGTACCGAGATGAGATGTCATACAGATGATTGAGAATCAGTGTTTGAACTTGTGCACTTAGGGTAGTGATGAACAATACTTTTCTATTTAGAGAGCAAATTTGCAAAATGTGTAAATGGGAGCCTGAGGTCCTATTTATAGAAAAAGGACCTGGGACCCATGCTACTTACCCACCGTGGACCGCATAAAATGCACTGCGGTCCACGGTAACTAAACCCAAGAGGTACTGGCAAGGACGTCACTGCGGACCGCAGAAAATGCTTCGCGACCGCAGTAGAGCACCGCGGACCGCATAAAATGCAATGCAGCCGCGGTGACAACTTCAGAGAACCTCCACTTTGGACCATTCAGCACTGCGGACCGCAATGAAATTTTGCCCCCGCAATAAGGCCATTACGGCCGTGAAAAATGCAATACGGCAGTGGTCTAAACTTCAGAGAGTGCAGCATTTTTCCAATTTGGTCCTGCACTGCATCAAAACAACCCTACACACATCTCACAACTACTTAGTCCAAAAGCAAATCCTACACTAAAAGGAAAATCAAAGAAAAACAAAAAGAAAGACACACGGATTGCCTCCCAAGAAGCACCTGATTTAATGTCGCGGCACGACACATGTTACCATCAAATCACTTTAGATGGATCAGTGCCACCATGTGGTTGTCATCAATCTTGCCAAGATAGTGCTTGACTCTGTGCCCATTAACTCGGAAGACCTCTCCATTTTTGTTTTTTAAGTCAAGTGCACCAAAAGGAGTCACAAGCACCACTTCAAAAGGTCTACTCTATTTCGACTTAAGCTTTCCCGAAAACAGACGTAACCGAGAATTGAACAAGAGAACCAAATCACCCACTTTGAACTCCTTTCCACAAGCATACTTATCATGAAGATACTTCATCTTGTCCTTATACAAGGACGAACTGGAGTAGGCATGAAATCGGAATTCATCAAGTTCATTAAGCTGCTCCATACGAAGATTTGCTGCCACATACCATTCAAGATTCAGCTTTCTCAAAGCCCACATGGCCTTGTGCTCTAACTCAACCGATAGATGGCAAGCTTTCCCAAACACGAACCGGTACGGAGACATACCAATCGGAGTCTTGTAAGCAGTCCTATAAGACCATAGAGCATCATCCAATTTCTTTGACCAATCGGTCCTATTTGCAATGATCGTTTTTGATAATATACTCTTGATTTCCCTATTTGAGACTTCAACTTGGCCACTCGCATGAGGATGATAAGGGGTTGAAACTTTGTGATTAACACCATACTTTGCAAGCAAAGTGTCAAAAGCTCTATTACAAAAATGAGAACCCCCATCATTTATGATTGCTCGAGGAGTGCCAAACCTAATAAAAATACTCTTCTTGAGAAACGCAACAACACTCCGGGCCTCATTATTGGGTAAAGCCACGGCTTCAACCCACTTTGAAACATAGTCAACTACCACTAGAATGTATGTGTTGCCACATGAACTAACAAACGGGCCCATGAAATCAATGCCCTACACATCAAAAATATCAACTTCGAGAATAGTGGTGAGAGGCATCTCATCCTTCTTCGAAATTCCACCCGCTCTTTGACATTCGTCGTATCTCTCTACAAGTTCACTTGCATCCTTGTACAAAATTGGCCAGTAAAACCCACAACTAAGAACCTTCGAAGTGGTTCTCGCCCCACCATGATGACCATCGTAGGGGGAGGAATGACAAGCCTCTAAGATACTCAATTGCTCCTCCTTCGGGACACACCTCCGGATCACACCGTCAGTACAGATCTTGAACAAGTACGGCTCATCCCAATAGAAGTCCAAACTATCTCGTTTAAGCTTCTTTCTTTGATTAGAAGAGATCTCACACGGGACAATACCGGTCACAAGGAAATTAGCAACGTCCGTAAACCATGGCATGCCATTCACCGACACAAAAAGGAGTTGCTCATCGGGAAATGAATCATTGATCTTTAGGCCATCACGAGGCCTCCCCTCCTCCTCCAAGCGGGACAAGTGGTCCGGCACTTGGTTTTCACACCCTTTCCAGTCCACAATCTCTAAATCAAACTCTTGAAGTAACAAGACCCGTCGCATCAGCCTAGCTATGGAATCCTTCTTGGTCATCAAGTATCGGAGTGCGACATGATCAGTATGAACTATGACCTTGGCACCCATGAGATACGGCCGAAATTTCTCCATCGCGAACACAATAGCCAACAGCTCTTTTTCAGTCACCGTGTAATTCACTTGAGCATCATTCATTGTCTTGCTCGCATAATACACCGGGTGAAACATTTTATTCACTCTTTGACCCAAGACTGCCCCAACCGCAACATCACTCACGTCACACATGAGCTCGAAAGGCAAGATCCAATTGGATGCGCTAATAATAGGAGTGGTGGTCAACTTGTGCTTGAGAAGTTTGAAGGCTTTCATACATACCTCATTGAACACGAACTTGGCATCCTTTTCCAACAGCTTGCACAAAGGATTCACTACCTTCAAAAAATCCTTGATAAACCTCCGGTAGAACCACGCATGCCCAAGAAAACTTCTAACCCCCTTGACCGAACTAGGGGGAGGGAGCCTTAAAATCACTTCAATTTTAGCTTTGTCCACCTCTATACCGTGCTTTGAAATTTTATGGCCAAAGACTATGCCCTCCTCAACCATGAAGTGGCATTTCTCCCAATTAAGCACAAGGTTGGTTTCTTCACAATGGGTTAACACCCTATCAAGATTTTCCAAACATTCATCAAATGAGTCACCCACAACACTGAAGTCGTTCATAAACACCTCCAAAATTTCCTCCACCATGTCGGTAAATATGGCCATCATACACCGTTGGAATGTAGCCGGTGCATTACACAACCCAAATGGTATCGTAGAACAGGCAAAGGTACCATACATTCATCAAATGAGTCACCCACAACACTGAAGTAGTTCATAAACACCTCCAAAATGTCCTCCACCATGTCGGTAAATATGGCCATCATACACTATTAGAATGTAGCCGGTGCATTACACAACCCAAATGGCATCGTAGAACAGGCAAAGGTACCATATGGGCAAGTGAAGGTGTTCTTCTCCTGATCTTCCGGAGCAATCAGAATTTGGTTTTACCCAGAATACCCATCCAAGAAATAGTAGAAGGCACGCCCAGCAAGTCTATCTAGCATCTAGTATAGAAAATGCAATGGAAAGTGATCCTTGCGGGTCACTTTGTTCAACTTGTGGTAATCCATGCAAACCCTCCATCCGGTGACAGTCCTGGTGGGAATCAACTCATTTTGCGCATTGGTAACCATGGTCATACCACCCTTCTTTGGCACACATTGCACCAACGAAGTCCAAGAACTATCAGAGATGGGGTACACAACCCCGGCATCCAACCACTTGATCACCTCCTTTTTCAAAACTTCTTGCATTGCCTAGTTAAACCTCCTTTGATGTTCCAAGGAGGGCTTTGCATCATCTTCAAGAATAATCTTGTGCATACAAAAGGCGGGGCTTATCCCCCTAATATCAGCTAAAGTCCATCCAATTGCCTTCTTCCATTTTTAGAGCACTGCCAATGTGGCATCTACCTGCATGTTAGTAAAACAAGAGGAAAGAATAACTGGCAAAGTTGAACTAGGGCCTAAGAATTCATACCTGAGGTGTGGAGGAAACGGCTTCAACACCAACACGGAAGGTTCCTCGATTGAGGGCTTTGTTGGTGGAGTCTTCCTATTCTCAAGATCCAAAGACAGTTTCCGAGGCTCATAAGAGTAAGAGCCCATTCCATGTAAAGCATTGACACACTCCACCCGACCTTCATCCTTATTTACATCAAGATTCAACAATACCGCCTCTAGAGGGTCCTCCACATTGATCATTGCACTAGTATCATCAACTATCACTGCCATGACAAGATCCACAAAAGAGCACACTTCAGAACTGTTGGGCTGCTTTATTGACTTGAACACATGAAAGACCACTTTCTCATCACCCACCTGGAAGGTGAATTCCCCTGCTTCCACATCAACTAAGGCCTTCCCAGTTGCAAGGAATGGTCTTTCCAATATGATCGGAAGCTCATAATCTACCTCACAATCCAAGATCACAAAATCAGCGAGCAAAATGAACTTGTCCCCCCGGACAAGAACATCATCTACAATACCAAGCGGCCTCTTCATAGTTCTATCCGCCATTTGCAACCTCATTGAAGTATCCCTAGGTTGCCCAATACCCAAAGTCTTAAAAATGGAGTAAGGCATCAAGTTGATACTTGCCCCCAGATCACATAGAGCTTTTGCAAAGTTTGCACTCCCAATGGTGCAAGGAATGGTGAAAGCACCGGGATCTTTTAGCTTCGGAGCCATCGAGTGCACTATTGCACTAACTTGGTGGGTCATCTTGATGGTCACACAATCCATGGATCTTTTCTTTGTCACCAAGTCTTTCATGAATTTGGCGTAACCCGGCAGAGCCTCCACCAAAGGCACATTAATGGATAAGCTCTTCATCATGTCAATAAATTTCTTAAACTGGTTCTCATTTTTCTGCTTCGCGAGCCTTTGAGGATAAGGTGGAGGTGGCCTTGGCAAATGAGCCTTGGCTTTAGGCAAAACTATTTTCGGCATGTCTATTACGTGTTCCCTAGACAAGTTCACATCATTCTGATTTCCACCTCGGTATCTTGGATATCAATCCTCACTTCCTCATTCACGTTCTCATCAGTCACATTCTCAACCACCAAAGGGATCTCATCCTCTTGCAACTCAACTTTATCACTCAAAATTTCTTTTTGTTTGGAGGCATTCACATCACCGCCTCGTCCACTTCTTGTAGTTACCGCCATTACATGCCCGAAATTGTTCCCACCCTTCGTGTAGACTACCGTATCACTAGGTAGAGCCCCCTTAGGGCGAGTATTCAAGGATTGTGAGATTTGGCCTAATTGAACCTCCAAGTTTCTGATTGAAATATTGTGGGATGCCAACTAGGCATCAGAGTCAGCATTCTTTTTTATCATCTGTTCAAACATCATTTCGATTCTCCCCATTTCATTATTGGAAGAACTAGGACCTTGGGATGGAAATGGGGGTGGATTGTTCGGTTGTTGATACATTGGGGGCCTTTGAAAGCCTTGCCCCCAATTTCCTTGGTTGTTATTGTTCCAACCACCCTGATTGTTGTTTCCACCCCAATTGTTGTTGTTGCCACTCCAATTACCCTGATTGTTCTGATTATTGTTCTGGTTGCCCCAATTTGAATTTTGATTGTTGTTCCCCCCAATTACTATTCCCTTGTTGTTGTTGATTTCCCCAATTACCTTGGGGTCTCCATTGTTGTTGGTTAGAAGAATTTCCCCTTTGGCCCTGATAGTTGTTCACATATTGCACTTCTTCATTCTGCTCATCATACCCATCATGTTGGAACCCACCACTATCTTGGTCATTACTTTGTTGTGGAGATTGAACCTGTTGTAATTGTACCTTTGCTAGCTGGTTCATTGTTATTGTCAGTTCTGCTATTGCCTGCCCATGATCATGGAGCTCTTTGTGTGAATGACCGTGGGGTCACCTTGTGGCACATTGGCCTACTTTGCCAAGCGGAGAACCTGTCAGCCATCTCATCCAATATTGATTTAGCCTCATCATACGGTGTGTTCATGAAATTGCTCCCGACGAGTTGGTTCACTACGCACTGATTTGTTGTGTTAATGTCCCGGTAGAATGTCTGTTGTATCATTGCCTCAGTCATATTATTATTTGGACATTCCTTTACCATGGTCCAGTATCTCTCCCATATCTCATGCAGTGGTTCGTTGGGCTCCTATTTGAAAGCTAAGATTTCATCCTCAAGGTCGCCATGTGGCCCGGCGAGAAAAACTTAGCAATGAATTTATCCGCCAACTCATCCCAAGTAGTGATGGAATGGTTGGCAAGCCTTTCAAGCCAATCCAAAGCCTTCCCTCTAAGTGAAAAAGGGAATAATCTCAACCGAAGTGCATGCTCTAACATATTTGTTTGCTTGCTCCCCCAACAGGTATCCACGAAGCCCTTAAGATGTTTGTATGCATTCTGATGGGGAGCACCTATGAAATACCCTCGCAGCTCCAAAATGGACACCGGCTCCATATCATAAGTCAAATCATCATCCAACTGAACCGTGCTGAAATCCAAAACAGAAGACGGATAGCCGACGTACTTTTGAAGCATAGAAACATGAAATACCGGATGCACACTCGACAAGCTAGGTAGCAAGGCAAGCTTGTAAACCACCTCTCCAATCCTTTGAAGTACCTCAAACGGACCAATAAACCAAGGTCTCAACTTACCTTTCTTCCCGAATCTCATAACACCCTTCATGGGTGAAACCTTCAGCAGAATCTTCTCCCCAACCATCTAAGACATATCACGGACCATCCTGTCGGCAAAGCTCTTCTGTCTAGACTGCGTCGTACGAAGTCGCTCCCGAACCACCTTAACCTTGTCCAATGCATCCTGAACCAAGTCAGTACCCAATAGCCTAGCCTCACCCGGCTCAAACCAACCCATCGAAGAACTACACTGTCTCACATACAAAGCCTCATACAGAGCCATCTGAATACTCGACTGATAGTTGTTAATGTTGGAAAACTCCACGAGCGGCAGAAACTGATCCCAAGAACCCTCAAAATCAATGACACAAGCGCATAGTGTATCCTCCAATATCTCACTAGTGCGCTCAGACTGTCCGTCCATCTGAGAGTGAAATGTTGTACTCAACTCTACCTGGGTGCCCAACTCTCACTGTACTACTCTCCAGAACTGTGATGTAAATAGGGGTGTTCACGGTTTGACGAAAAACCGATCCAAACCGAAAACCGAACCAAACCGATTAAGTAAACCGATATTTTTTTTGATTTGGATTGGTTTTGGTTTTAAATTTTAAAAACCGATAATATTTGGTTTGGTTTTGGTTCTATTTTAAAAAACCGAAAAATAAACCGAACCAAACCGATTAATTATATACAAAATTTAATAATTATTTATGTACAATATAATATCTTTTTGTTAATAATTTTAATTGTTATTTTGAATTTTGGTTTATCCTGTTATATCTTAAAAGATTGCCTAAGCCCATAACAAAAGGATTCGACCAATTTTCTTTTCATTAATAGACTCTAATTCTCTAACCCTCCGCACATACTTCTGCCTAAAAGAAGAGGTAAAAAAAACCACCACAAGAGTAAAGAAAGCACATTCAAATTGCAAGACAACAATGGCTAAAGCTTGAGAAAGCAACCTTATAGTTTGTTTTTTGTTCATTCTTTTCATATAAACATGTAAATAAACTTTCAGTTCTCAAAGAAATATATAAAAAGCATAAATTTGGCAAATTATTTTCAGATTGTTGTCTAGCGTTGTTTTAATATTATCGACTTATCATTAGCTTACTAAGAACCGAAAAACCGAACCAAACCGAACCAAACCAACAACAATCAAACCGATGGTTTGTATTTAATTTGGTTTGGTTTTGGTTTTAAAATTTTAAAAACCAATTAAATTGGTTTGGTTTTGGTTTTAATCAAAAACCGACCTAACCGAACCGTAAACACCCCTAGATGTAAACTGCGTGCCTCGGTATGAAATGATGGACACTGGCACACCGTGAAGGCGGACAATCTCTCAGATGTAGATCTCATCCAACCGCTCCGAAAAATAAGTAGTACTAACTGGAATGAAGTGCGCGGATTTGGTCAGCCGATCCACAGTCACCCAAATAGAATCGATCTTCCTCGAAGTCCGTGGGAGCTGGTCGGGTCCAACCCTACACCACTACGAAGTGGCAAGAGCGGTCGATGCAGTTTTTACCCAAGAAGGTCAGGATCGAATCCACAGGGAGCTAGAATGTTTGGGATTTGGATTCCTATCTGAACTAGCAATGTGTAGTGCTCTTGATTACACTTCCAGTCATCTTTGGGTGTTTGTTACTTCTTATTTTTATACTAAAGATATGAAAAATTAAGCTAAGTATAAATGCTTGTAAGGTTTTCTAAATGTTTAACGAGGCACTAGGGAAGTGGCTTACTCCTAAGTGAATATTTGACGGGTTCTAAAGCCGAAGGCAAAGTTTTTACGTTGGGATTGCGATATAGCTAATGCACGAAACTACTCACTTTATACCTCTCGGTAGCTTGAGTGACTTTGCCCTAATTGACTTTCTCAAGACCAATTGGGTGTCAAAATTGTGCAAGCAATATAGGCTCAAGTCGGGTATTACTATCTCTAGGTTTAACCCTTTAATTGGGGATATCAATCTCTTGAATACACCCCACTTCCTTGTTGACTGATTTTCCTTGACTCAAGCTCTCTTTCTCAAGAAGAGCCCAAGTCCAAAAAGGCATAAATAGTGTTTGCAACCACTAATTCAACATGGAAAACACAAATCAGTCCAAATATCAACCACCCATAAACATCTAAGCCTTAAAACAAAAGACCCATCAAATACCCACACTAGGGTTGAGCCACAACCCTAGCTAATGGGTCTAGCTACTCATAATAATAGAAGAATTCATATATTTAGATGAAGAATAACCCATATAATATGATTACAAACTAAGAATTGAAGATTCAATGTTGAACTAGCTACACAATTACTCAAAATAGACCAAACACGTCGTTCACGTGCTCAGCTATAGATAAGGTACCCTAAAAATGTTAAAAAGAAGTATTTATACAAGGCCAAATTTTCTGGCAAAAATACCCCTGACGGAGGTACCTTGGTCCGCAAGAAATGGACTGCGGCTGCGGTGGAGCTTTTAGCTTCAATTCTCTGTTCTCTGAATCCAGCCACCGCGGACCGCAATAAATGGACCGCGGCGACGGTGGCTTTATCCTTGCCACACAAAATGCATTGCGGTCAGCGGTGTTTTGAAACTTCAAATATCTTAGCTCTCTTAATCCTTTCTCCGGGAACCGCAACAAATGGTTTGCGGCCGCGATGAGGCTACCGCAGACCGCGAAAAGTCTATCGCGGACCGCATTGCTTGAAGGTCCAGAAATGTATCCTCTCTAAACTTTGTCATCACGGACCGTATTAAAAACTCTGCGGTCGCGGTGGGTCCTTTGCAGCTGCGGTGGATTTAGTGTTGTAGCGGTGCATTGACTTGTTCTTGGCACTTGTGCAGGTTTCACTCCTTTTTGAGCTGGTTTTGACTTCCTTGTCACTCTTTTGACCAAACAGAGCAAACAAGCACAACATATAAGCTTTCGAGATTACTTGTATACATTTTTAATCCAAAACTCAAGCAAAAAGGAGTATAAAATATACTAGAATCCCTAGTTATCAGGAGCCCAACTACAAAATCCATGGTGATCCGCTCCCACTTCCACTCTGGAATCTCTATCCTCTGAAGCAATCCACCCGGTCTCTAATATTCATACTTCACCTGTTGGCAGTTAAGGCATCGAGCTACAAACCCCATTATATCCTTCTTCATTCTCCTCCACCAATAGTGTTTCCTCAAGTCTTGATACATCTATGCGGCATCCGGATGAATGTAATACCGCAAACTGTGGGCCTCCTCAAGAATAAACTCATGTAGCACATCAATATTGGGCACACAAATCCGACCCTGCATCCTCAATACTCCATCATCCCCAATAGTCACATCTCTGGCATCGCCGTGCTGAACCCTATCCTTGAGTACAAGAAAATGAGGGTCATCATAATGGCGCTCTCTAATGCGATCAAATAAGGAAGACCGTGATACCACACAAGCTAGAACTCGGTTGGGATCCGAAATATCCAATCTCACAAACTGGTTGGCCAAGTCCTGAACATCAACTGCAAGAGGTCTTTCACCAAGGGGAATGAATGCAAGACTACCCATACTCATTGCCTTTCTACTCAAGGAATCGGCCACCACATTGGCCTTCCCAGGGTGATATAGATTGGTGATATCATAGTCCTTTAGCAGCTTCTGTGAGCACGTGATTTTTGCCCTAAGTGAATTAGTCCCATAAATACAAACAAAATGATTTTCTTCATTATTCTGCAATTTTGTGAATTTTTGTGTTATTTTCCGTTAATTGTTTGCATTTTATTTGTGCATTTAATTCATATGAAAATATAAAAAAATACACTTGACAGTTGCATTTAGGATTTATTTTCATATTTTAGGATTAATTAGTAGTTAAGTTGTTTTTAAAACAAAATATAAAGAAAATAACAAAAATAGTCCATTTTTGCATTTTATTGTTGATTGGTGAACTTGTCATAGGACTTAACCAATTTTTAGGAATTAATGAGTTTAATTTTTGAAATAAATTAGGTCTTTATTTTAATAAAGTCAGAAAAATATCAAAATACAAAATGAAAACAAAATAAAGAAAAGAAAACAAAGATAAAAAGAATTAAAAGGTTTTGATTTTGGGCCAGGCACATAAGGACTCCAAAAATCGGACCAAAATCACTCCATGCCCATGCCCAATCTAGTCTCTAACCCGGCCTGCCCCAATGGAATCAAAACGACGTCGTTTTGGCGTCGAGCAATCCCAGCCGTCTAAGATACTTAGATCAGCGGCCAGGAACTAGGGATCACTTAACATATAAGTGTCCGAACGCCCCTACCCCCCCCCCCTTCTCAGAACCCTCTGTCATCATCTCTCATGACCCCGCCCTGAACCACCGCTGCCGCCGCCGGAAATCGCCTACGGCGGCAGCCGGCGTCCAAACCCTCCCAAACTTACACCACTCAAGCACCTCGCCCTTCTCTTCTCAAATCAGAGCCCTGTTTCCCTCAAATCCCACCAGGTCAGCTCAAATAACTCGAACCCTAACTGAGCCGCCCTAATTTTCCACCGTCGTTAATGGCGGCGCCGACGTCCAAACCCCACCCCATGAACACCATAGACTCTCCTCAACCCCCTCATCCCAAATACCCAAGCCATTTCCCTCAAACACTGACCGAACTCTTCGAATCTTAAGTCGAAGTTTTCCGGCCAAAACTCAACTTTCTTCGTTCACCACCAAATTAACACCGTAAGACCGCCGTAACATCCCCTACCGAACCCCCAAGCCCCGTCCCTCGAATCTAACTGCTCCAAATTGATACCTCAGGGTCACTTTGCTCCTTTCATGATGAATTCAATGTCATTGGCCCTCGAACTTCATTGGAGTCAGTCGAGTTTTGAATCGTAAATTGGTCGGTGAGTTTCCTTAGGTTCTTAGTGTGTCTTTTAATTAATTAGTTGTTTTGAGTCTAGTTTTATTTGTTTTTTATTCTTCTGTGTTATTTTTGATATTTGATTTGGTCAATTCTGGTCCAATCCTCATTTCACTTTTGTTAGTTTAAATGTTCAAATAACAGTTTATTAGTTCAAGTGATTAATTGTTAGTTTAATTGGATTCAATTCAGTTTTGATGTAGCTACTTTTCTCTTGATAATAACAATGTGTTCATTTGGTTGCAATTTGATTAGGAATAGTTAGTCTTTTAATAACTGATTTCGTGTGTCAAAACAGTTTTCGTTTAGTAGTAATTCAGTAATTAGCAATTAGTAGCCATTTGAATTAGTTAAGTATGTTTTGTTCTGTAAATTCAATGTTGGTTCAAGTAGTTATTAGGATTATTTTAGTTAGTCTGGTCATTAATGCTGAGTTCAATTATTAGATTTAATAAGAGTTTAATTGGGATTGTTCTTCAACAGCTGGCAATTCAGAGTTGAGAAAATTGTTTGGTTATAGCTGTAATTCTAGTATAAGTGCAGGGGTAGTTTGGGTATGTGGGGGCAAGGGAATCTTTAAATAATTGAATTGGAAGTTACTAGAACTTTGTAGATAGGTTTCAAGTCAGATTTTTGGTAACTTAGGGGTGTAACTTGGGTAACAAGTTAAAAAATAAAGGAGTGAATCTGAAAATAAATAGGGACTAAGAGTGTAAATAGAAAATTGAGGGCTGCCCTCCCTTTTGCCTATAAAATGGCACTCCCATGCCTTAAAACACAAGTTTTTCAGCCTCCAATTTCCCCCAAAAACATTTCATAGCTTCCATTAGCTGAGAATTGAATTACAAATCCAAATCTTAGATCTAGTTCTTCAAAAAACAACAAAAAATCTTCAAAAATTCAAAAAAAAACCTGTTCCATTGAAAACTTTAGGTTAATCTCGATTTCTAGCAATTGATTCACATCTTCTAGTTCAATGTCTGTTTGCGGAAGTTTCAGAGGTTCACTGGGTTGATTTCGAGTGATTTTGGGTTTAATTAAGCTGGTTTTGATTGAGTTTTGGACTGCTGAAAGTTTTAGAAGTATTCTGGGTGCATTTTCGAGTCAATTTGGTGTTATTCAAGCTGTTTTGATTGGGTTTTGTGCCTGATTTGGTGTGAAACATTTACTGGGTCATTTGAGACTATTTCTGGGTTAAAGTTGCTGCTGAGTTTTTGAACTTGTTCCTGTTTGCTGCTGGTGTGAAATCTGATTTGCTGAACTGCTGCTGACCTCCTCGTTCTTCTTGTTCTATTTCAAATTCCAGGTACATACCTTGAACCAGTTGTGGTGTAGCTCAAATTGAAAAATGGAATGAGAACTATACACGAACGTTTGCTGCTCAATATTCATTTAGTTCAATACGTGCTAACAATTTGGTAGATGTAGTTACTTAGCGTAATCGTAGTTGCTTAGTGTAATTGTAGCTCTGTTTCATATTTGGATAAACGAACAAACTGTCTGGACTGTACTGATTCTCAATTCGTCTCATGCTTTTATAATTGTAGTTAGAATTGCTAGATTCAAAGCATGCTTAGGTTTGATATCAATGTTAGTAAGTATTAAGTGGAAATTAGGAGTTAATCGTGGTTTTTATATAGTTCTCATATTTGAATGCGTCCTCAGTGGATTGTAGTAGAGATTTAGATGATTTGAACATTTTATAATTTGTATTAATTGGACTGTGTGAACTGCATCTGTATAATCCACTTCAGTGTGCAATTTAACCAAGTATGCACATAATTCTATAGGTTAGTCTGAATTCCAGTGTGATGCTTTTGGAAATCAAAAATAGCATGGTAATACAGTAGGTGTTGCGTCTATTGTTCAACAAACTTTGGCTACATTAGTTTGATCATTGAGCTCACTAATTGATTGTAGGACTTCTTTAGTTTAGATCTGATCAGAATACAAATTAGAATTAAATTGACATTGTTGAATTGATTGAAGTTGAAATTACCTTCAGTCGTTACTTAAATCTATGAATCCAATTGGTGCAAGCTCAACCATGGATATTGAGGTGACCCAAGGATCCTGGGCTTAACAGCCCGTCCAGTGGTTTAGGGCTCTGTGTCACTGACGCCTGGGCCGATTTTGTTTCTAATGAATCTTCCAAATTGGGCCTGTCATGAAGCCCAAGGCTGGTTAGCCGCTCATGAAGTGAAAATTCTGGTTATTTCTATTGGTCCAGATTTGAAAGCAAGTACACTAAAGATTCTTATTCTTTTTAATTGTGGATGTAGTTTAGATAAGCTTTGGACCCGTTGACTAAAATCCTTTTAGAGATAATCTCTTAATAGATAACCGTAGTCTCTTTTGAGACTGGCCTTTAAATAAAAACGAGATGAGCCTCGCCGAACAAACATATAAATTGCGGGGCCCTCATTTAATTGCTTTATTAAAAATATTTTAGCAATTCGGGACGTACCATTTAGCGAATTTCCGTGGCCTCCCACAAAGTTAACAAGACGCTAGCCACTTTAGGCGCGCTTTTTTAATAATTTTACCTTCTTAACTACGGGTGTGCATTTCATGCGACCCAAATCCAAATCCCAACGTTGAATAAGAGGTGTCAAGGATCCGGGTGCATTTCATGTGACGTGATCCAAAAACACGCTCTTAAACGGCGTTCACTTTCTTAAAATTTATTTAATTAAAAGCGATTAAATTCTGAAAATGCACATTGGTTTGAACATGTACTAAAATCAAATAATTAAGCCAAATATAGCAGTTGAGTGACCGTGCTAGAACCACGGAACTCGGGAGTGCCTAACCCCTTCTCCTAGGTTAACAGAATTCCTTACCCGGATTTCTGGTTCGTGACTGTAATACAGAGTCAAACCCTTTCCTCGATTCGGGATTCAAACCGGTGACTTGGGACACCATAAATCTCCCAAGTGGCGACTCTGAATCTCTTAATAAACGAATCCCGTTTCGATTGTCCTTTAATTGGAAAAACTCCTTTTATTATACCCTTCGCGGGGTGTAGTAAGTAGCGAAAAAGGAGGTGTGACAGCTCTGGCGACTCTGCTGGGTAAAAGAACCCAGAACTTCGGTTCAGGGTTCAAGAATTCGAGCTCAGTTAAATTGTTATACTTGGCTTTATCTAATTTTCCTACATGTTTCATGCCTTATGTGCTAATTGTTTTACCGCTTTGATATTTGTTGAATTGTATATAAACTGTTACGAATCCCTTCCTCTCTCTGAGTCTTCTACATCATGGAGAAGGGTGCACTTCGTGTAGCTTCTCTTCTGTTTAGAGTCTTTCCCATTTAGAACGAGGTTTGGATAAGTTGCAAAGCCGGCGGAGCTTCTGTATCCCCGGTATGCTGCCTCCCCCTCGGCTCGAGTTGTCCGCTCGGGTAAGCCAGGTCTAGACCAATAAACCTAGGGTTAAACCTAGAAGAACAAAAACTCATGCCGGATCCCTAGTAGGACGCTTGTTTGCATCATGTGCATTTGACTTAGGGGACTCAACACAGGGGTTGGGTCCGTCTAGGACAGGTGACCTGAAATAAGTTGACCATCCTGATGCATCTTACGTGCTACTTGCGCATTCATTTGCTCGGCTTTGCATGTTGACCGGCTTGTCTAAATGAGTGAATTATGAAAATAGCAGTGTAGAGAGTTAATTACTAGAAAAACCAATGTCCAAGTAGTGCCGAAATACTGCCAGATTTTTGAAAATGAAAGAAAAAGAAGAAAAGTAGTTTTTTTTAGTTTGTTTTGTTTACCAATGGCAAAGAAAAACAAAAAAAAAGGTTTTATTTCCAAATTAGTTTGTTTATCTGCCACTGAACAAGAAAACATAAAAAATGAATTTTGCTTTCAGAAATAGTGTGTTTGCCAACAAAAATAAAAGAGTCCTATTTTCAAAAATATTAGGTTTATTTGGCCGAACTACGCTGGTTTGATTCTCACCGGATGTGAGATACGTAGGCAACCCTCATCGGGTCCAACCTCCGTTTTGCAAAAATAACCAAATTGTCAAATTTTAATAAATAAGTCGGGTGTTGCCATTCTTGTTAAATATAAGCCGAATGTCCCTAAAAGGACGCCGGAAGGCCGTTTTTGCGAGAATAGCCACCCTGAATCATTTTTAAATGGTTTGCGGGCACGGCCTTAAAATCTTCCTCCTAGAAGTGCTGAAAGGCTGTATTTGCAAATCCAAGTCCTGTTTTCTAAATAAAGAATTTTTGCACAAATAGCCATTTTTCAAAATAAGTCATCAATATCCCCTAATAAATGTGCAGGATGGATTCAAGTAACATCGAAACCTTCTCAGTCCTGAGCGAGATCCCTTTGAAACCTCACATGTGGTGGCATGATTTGGGAAAAGGAAGCAGAGATACCATGGTCAAAAGTTTGGGTGGTCTCGTCGATTTGCTGAACATCAAACCAAGAAAAGATATTATTGAGGCATTGATACCATTCTGGGATCCGACCCGTAATGTATTCCGGTTTTCAGATTTTGAACTCACACCTACATTAGAAGAGATTGCCGGATACGCCGGTCTCAACAGGAACCTCCGTGGTAGATATCCATTGGCCCCACGACCGGTAACCCTTCATAGGTTCTTGGATTTGTTGAACATCAGCCGGGATATTCAAGACCCGTATCTGGCGGAAGGGTGTTGTACATTGCATTTCTTATATCACCGGTATGGTAACCCCAAAGGCTTTGAGGAACCCAACACAGGATTGACACATGCTGGAAATAAAGACAAATGGGAAGCCCGACGGGGATTAGCCTTCATGGTAGCCTTTTTGAGAGTGGTAATTTGTCCAAGAAAGGACGGTCACATAGACCTTGGCCTGGTAGGAATGCTAGATGTTGCCATGAAAAAACCTACTAGCACAGTAGTTCCCCTAATTGTAGCAGAAATTTACCGAGCTTTGACCAAATGTCGGGAAGGGGAGAAATTCTTCAAGGTTGCAATTTGCTCTTACAATTGTGGATACAGGAACACCTCTATCACCGCACAGGCTATATGAACTACGGTTTAACTGGAGTGAGTTGTATCGCAGAATTCGAGACCTGGGTGACAGGTATTGAATTCCCTGAGGGTACTGAGGCTTGGTCGTCATGCTTATGATCTTTGACCGCAGAAAACGTTGAATGGGCTTATGGATGGCTTCCTGCTACTGAAGCTGTATACACCTCAGCGGAGGTCCCTTATATTCTTTTGATGGGTATTCGAAGCATACAGCCTTATGCTCCTTACCGAGTTCTGCGGCAATTTGGAAGATTCCAGACAGTGCACAATGATGAAGACCTGAGGGAGCAAGTCATCGAGTTAGGCCCGAAAGCTGCATTCCCTGAAGGAAAAATTCGAAAGATATGGAATGAGTGCAGGTACCTTGAACCCAAGACTATAGTACAGGACCGAGCCAGAGGTGAGGAAGATCCCAAATACTTGGTTTGGTTTGGTAAGAGATTTCAAATCCCTGAGAGACCCGCCAAAAGGCCACATGTGCAACAATTCACTAACGAGGCTCAGGTGCAGTGGGATTGGTTAGCTAGGGAAAAGGAGTATAGGGCCCGAATAGGAGCGTTGGAAAAACAGGTTCAGGAGCTCCGGTTTGAAAACACCTTGCAGGCCGCAGCCGACGAAGGTGATAAGAAGAAATTGGCCCAGGAGAATGAAGCTCTCAAAGCCCAAATTCAGCAAATGAAAGTAGATGCCAGGAATCGGGAAAGAAGTCTATCCGACGAGAGATTGATAAAAGGTTTGAAGAAACAAGTTTTGGACTGTCAGGAGGAATTGGAAAAATCCGAGGGAAGCGTGGCAAAACTTCGGGCACAATGGGCAAAGAAGACCGAGGAAAGGGCCCAGTTTGTATAACAAATGAAGAAGAACTATGAGGGAACCATTGCTAACATGAAAGGAAAAATGAATACTCTTGAAGAAAAGGCAACTCAGCAGGACAAAGAATTTCGGGCCAAAAGAGAACAGTGTTATGGGTTAATCGCTGAGATGGAAAAGGAAATAAAATTGTTACAAGACCTTCACCTCCAGGATTCTCAGGTACTAGAGGCTCGTACCCAACAGATAAGTCGGCTACTCCAAGAAAAAGGCCAAATCAGGGAAAGAATCAGAAACATTGCCAACTACATTGTCATGAAGTGCCAAGCTGGTGAGCGGATGGGTCGTACCACGTTCTTTGCTTCCGTGATGATATTCGTTCGCCAGGTCATGAACGATCTGGATCAGTTGCAAAAGGGTCTCGCATGCAGGCCCGCGGCGATGCCGAGAGATGCCCCGCGGGCCCCAGGATTTGAAGCTTTGATGTATTCCTAGATAATCGAGTCTGTATTTCTGCTTTTGAGTCTAGTTTTGTACTATCTATTTTGAGGAAAAGAACAACAAATAGTTTGGTAGCTTTGT
>NC_031996.1:1456699-1461324 GCF_001879085.1 Nicotiana attenuata | reverse complement strand
ACGCATGTGATTGAGCAAAGGCATAATAGAAATGGTTAACTGCTTAGGTGCATTCACCCCTCAATGTGCGATTATCTATCTGTTAATGCCCTAACCGCTAACAAAGTTGTTGTTGATGAGTTCAGGCAAGTGGTTAGGTTGACTGGCATTCTGGCAACCCATCCCTACAACACCCGCTTTAAGGATAAGTCAAACATGGTCAACCAGGAATTGGAAGCAAGCATTGTCGACCCATCTAGGGAGGAGGAAGTAGTGGACGTTAATGCAATGAAGGAGGAGATGTATAAATTGAAGCAAAAAATGGCCGAGATGTACCAGGCCTGGTCGAAGGGACATCCACCACCAACCTATCTTGCTAACCCCACCTACCTCCCACCACTAGCTCAGCCTCAAGATCCTCCCACAGTGAACTCATCTCCAGCCTTCCCTACTTACCAGCAGTACTACGGAACCACCTCTCAAACACCACCACCTCCACCACCCAAACAAATCCCATGCCCTCCACCACCAATCGCTCCTGTGTTCCTGGCTCCCCCACCTGCCACACTACACAGGTCATCTAGCAAACCTTTGTTCCACACTCATGATAACCAGTACTACCCACCCGAAGCCACTTTCAAACCACCAGAGCCATGCCCTTACACTCCCCGCCTTGATCTCTCAGCAGAAGAAGAAAAGCCTCCCAAAAACCCTGAGCAAGATGAAATGATCCGGAAGGTCAAGAGCCTAGAACAGTCACTCCGAAATATGCAGGGGCTCGGAGGACAAGTGAGTGTAGCTTACAAGGATCTGTGCCTGTTTCCTGACGTCCAGTTGTCAGCAGGATTCAAGTTACCCAAGTTTGACTTATATGATGGCCATGGCGATACGGTGGCCCACTTAAGGGGGTTCTGCATCAAGATGAGAGGAGCTGGAGGAAAGGATGAGTTATTGATGGCTTACTTTAGTCAAAGTCTAAGTGGAGCAGCGCTGGAGTGGTACACACGACAGGACCATGCCCGATGGTACACCTGGGACGACCTGGCTCAAGCATTTGCATGTCATTTTCAATACAATCTCGAAATTGTCCCGGACCGTTTGTCACTGACTAAAATTGAGAAGAAGCCCGGAGAAAGCTTTAGAGAGTATGGTTTTCGGTGGAGAGAGCAGGGAGCAAGAGTCGATCCTCCAATGAAAGAGAATGAGATGGTTGATTATTTCCTTCAGGCTTTGGAGCCAACCTATTATGGTCATCTGGTGTCAGCAGTGGCAAAAACTTTCAATGAGGTCGTGAAAATGGGAAGTATGGTGGAAGAGGGTCTCGAGTCTAACAAGATTATGAGTTATTCAGCAATCAAAGCAACTACTCAAGCTATTCAGAGCGGCACTGGAGGCGTATTGGGAAAGAAGAAGAAAGAAGAGGTTGCAGTAGTGGAATCGAGAGCTTGGTCCAGTGGTCCATCGCCATATTATCACCAACCTCGCCCTCACCCCCAAACCTACCCACACACCCCATATGGCCCACCGCAGCATTATTACCCACCTCCCGCTCCCCATTTCTCTGTCCACCATGCCCAAATATACCCCCAACCTCCTACCCATGCGCAATGGCGCGCACCCACCCCACAAAATACTTACTCATCTCGAAACACCTACCCACCCCTAAGAACCAACAGAAATCCTGCTGGAACCGGTTTTCGACCCAATCCCGCATTTAAGAACGATAGGTTGCAAAAGAAGAAGACTTTCACTCCCTTGGGTGAATCTTACACTAGCTTGTACCACAGATTGAGACAGTTGGGCATGCTGAACCCGATTGAACCCAAATTGCCAAATCCTCCCCCAAGGAATCTGGACCACTCTGTGAGTTGTGAGTATTGCTCAGGTGCGCCGGGACATGACACAGAAAAATGTTGGCATTTGAAAACGGCCATCCAAGAACTCATTGATACCCACCGAATTGAAGTGCAAGCCCCAGAAGCGCCTAACATCACCCAAAATCCATTACCAACTCATCACGAGACCCATATGATCGAGCTAGTCCAAAAGGGAGAGCATAAGAAGCCGTCACAAACCGTAATTATGATTAGGGCTAGTGAGGATAAATCAAATGAGAAACTAGCAAAGGAGAGAGCATCGATCAAGGTAGGAGAAACAGTTAGCAAACCAGTTGTAGTGATGAACAAAGAGCTTTTGAGCAGTGTTGCAGAAAAACAAGAACCAGTTAAAGTGGTAGTGTTCGGGGCAGCTGTTAAGCCCGCTGTGATTGTGAAAGGGGCTCGCACAGAGCCGGTTGTCATCAAACCAGTGACTCAACTACCGGTAATCAGTGGAAAGGCCGTCCCATGGAATTACAGCCGAGTGACAGTGATGTATCAGGGAAAGGAAGTCAAGGAAGAAGTTTGTGAAACACATGGACTGACTCGCTCAGGGAGATGTTTTGCTCCTGACGAGCTGAGAAAGCCTAGACTCACCAAAGATAATCCAGTATCAGTGAAGAAAGGTGTAACTGAAGAAGAGGCAGAAGAATTTTTGAAGAAGATGAAGGTACAGGATTATTCCATTGTAGAACAGTTGAGAAAGACCCCGCCGCAAATCTCTTTGCTATCATTATTGATTCACTCAGATGAGCACCGCCAGGCATTGATGAAAATTCTGAATGAGGCCCACGTTCCCGATAAGATTTCTGTGAACCATTTAGAAAAAATAGCAAACAAGATCTTTGAAGTCAACAGGGTTACATTTTCTGATGATGAGTTGCCTTTGGAAGGCACTGAACATAATAAAGCACTCTACCTCACGGTGAAATGTGAAGACTCCGTGGTCACACGGGTGCTTGTCGATAACGGGTCCAGTGCAAACATTTGCCCCCTCTCCACCCTGGAAAACTTGAAGGTGGACAGTGAGAGAATTCATAAGAATAGCATTTGCGTGCGAGGATTTGATGGAGGAGGCAAAGACACAGTTGGGGATATAGTGTTGGAACTGACAATAGGTCCGGTTGAATTCACTATGGAGTTCCAGGTGCTTGACGTGGCTGTCTCTTACAATCTCTTGTTAGGCCGACCCTGGATCCATGCACCAAAGGCAGTGCCATCTACCTTGCACCTGATGGTTGAATTCGAGTGGGACAGGCAAGAGATTGTGGTGCATGGGGAAGATAGTTCGTGTATTCTGGCTGATGTCATTGTGCCTTTTATAGAAGCTGAGAATGACAAAGACCCGTGGGTTTATCAAGTCTTTGATACGGTATCGGTTGAGAAAATCCCGGAAGGGAAGTGTATTCCTGTGCCAAAGGTAGCTGCTGCATCCGTCATGGTTGCGTCAGAAATGCTGAAGAACGGATTTGTACCTGGAAAGGGCTTGGGTGCTTCTTTACAAGGCATCGTACAGCCAGTATCTCTTCCTGCAAACCTGGATACTTTTGGCTTAGGCTTCAAGCCCACCACTGCAGACATAAGGCGAGCTAGAAAAATGAAAAAGAAAGCATGGACCCTTCCAAAACCTATCCCCCGCCTTTCCCGTTCCTTTGTCAGGCCTGGTACTAAGAAGCGCCTAGTAACGGCAATGCCCAGTGGTGTGGTTGACCCCAACAAGGAGCTGATTGAGAAGCTTGAAAAGCTGTTTCATGAGGTGAATGTGTTGGAAGCCGGAGAAGGTCCAAGCAAGTCAGATGTCCAGTTCGTGGGGGCCCAAGCAAAGCTTAACAATTGGGAAGCAACTCCCCTTCCTACCCGGAGGGAGTTTTGGTAGTTAGTTTTGATTTCCTTTCAGTTTAATCTGAATTATTTCCAAGGTTGTAATTCGGATGCTATGTTCCGTCCATTTGGATGAGTTAAACCTTGTTATCTTAAATATTAATGAAATGCAATTTCCTCTTTTTCATTCCTGATAGTTTTCATTTTTGTCTTTCTTTTCTTTCTTGTACAGTCCCTTTTATGCTGGTTTCAGTGATGTGTCATGCATGAGGAATCGTCAGCCCAGTCTTAAAAGCCAATCTAACTCAGACATAATAATACAAGAAATCGAGTGTGATGACGAAATAGAATATGATGATAATGAAGCTTTTAAGGAAATCAGTAAAGAATTAAGCCACTTTGAAGAAAAACCCAAACCTAATTTGAATGACACAGAGGCAATCAATTTAGGGGATCAGGAGAATGTACGGGAAACGAAAATAAGTGTCCATTTGGAACCTCAGCTCAGGGAAGAGATAATTAAAGCGCTTTTTGAGTATAAGGATGTTTTTGCATGGTCGTATGACGACATGCCAGGTTTAAGCACTGATTTGGTGGTTCACAAATTGTCCACTGAACCAGTATGCCCTCCTGTCAAGCAAAAGCTAAGGAAATTTAAAACAGACATTAGTGTGAAAATCAAAGAAGAGGTCACCAAGCAGTTTGAGGCAAAGGTCATCCGGGTCACGCGGTATCCCACCTGGTTAGCTAATGTTGTGCTTGTGCCAAAGAAGGATGGAAAGACCAAAGTGTGCGTAGGTTACCGTGACCTCAATAAGGCAAGTCCGAAGGACAACTTCCCACTACCAAACATCCACATACTGATTGACAATTGTGCCAAACATGAAATTGGTTCCTTCGTGGATTGTTATGCGGGCTATCACCAGATTTTGATGGATGAGGAGGATG
>NC_031996.1:1451390-1455101 GCF_001879085.1 Nicotiana attenuata | reverse complement strand
TAGGTAGTAGACGTAACAAACGGACGACTACGTAGTTCATGGCGTCGAGGTACGAAGTGCGGAGGTTTGTCGGACCGCCATATGAGTGGATATGTATTGGCAAAGAAGATTCTCCGAGCAGGTTATTATTGGCTTACTATGGAACGGGATTGCATCAGTTTCGTGCGCAAGTGTCATCAATGTCAGGTACATGGAGATTTGATTCATTCTCCACCATCTGAATTGCATACAATGTCAGCACCATGGCCGTTTGTTGCTTGGGGAATGGATGTCATTGGTCCGATCGAGCCAGCGGCGTCAAATAGGCACGGGTTCATTCTGGTAGCTATTGATTATTTCACTAAGTGGGTTGAAGCAAGAACCTTCAAATATGTGACTAAGAAGGCAGTGGTTGATTTCGTGCATTCGGATATCATATGTCGGTTTGGGATCCCGAAAGTAATCATCACAGACAATGGTGCCAATCTCAACAGTCATCTGATGGCAGAGACATGTCAGCAGTTTAAGATCACGCACCGCAATTCCACCCCGTATCGTCCTAAGGCAAATGGAGCAGTCGAAGCAGCTAACAAGAACATCAAGAAAATACTTCGGAAAATGGTAGAGGGGTCCAGGCAATGGCATGAGAAGTTACCTTTTGCCCTTTTAGGCTATCGCACTACTGTCCGCACTTCAGTAGGGGCAACGCCTTATTCACTAGTATATGGCACCGAAGCAGTAATACCCGCAGAGGTTGAAATCCCGTCCCTTCGGATCATCGCCGAGGCGGAAATTGATTATGTTGAATGGGTTAAAGCCCGCTTGGAACAACTAAGTTTGATTGATGATAAGAGATTGGCAGCAGTGTGTCACGGTCAGTTGTACCAACAGAGAATGGCAAGAGCATATAACAAGAAAGTGCGTCCGCGGAAGTTTGAAGTAGGACAGTTGGTGTTGCGACGTATCCTACCTCATTGGGCTGAGGCAAAAGGAAAGTTCGCCCCAAACTGGCAGGGGCCATTTGTCGTAACCAGAATGTTGTCCAATGGCGCTTTATATTTGACAGATGTGGAAGGAAAATGTGTAGAAATGGCTATCAACTCTGACGCAGTCAAGCGATACTATGTATGATTTATTGGTTTAATAGTACTTTATTGTGTTTGGCATATTATTGAGATTGAAATGACGAAGGCATTTTGTTCTGCTATCCAAACACTTTATCCTTTGTTATCCCTCTTGAGCCTCATTTACTTTCTTTCGTACCCCTCTTTCGGAATCAATAACAACTCGAAAGCTCGAGCAAGGCAAAATAGTGAAGAAATAAGAAACCATAGTCTAACGGAAAGAAAAAGAAAAAAAGAAAAAAAAGAGAAAAAAAAAGGGGAAGAAAAGAAGAAAAGAAAATAGAAGAAAAGAAAATGAAGAAAAGCAAAAAAGAAATGAAAAAGAAGAATGAAAAGAAAAAATAAAGGAAAGAAAAATGAAAAGAAAGAAAAGAAGGTGGAACAAAAGGAAAGATTGCAACAGCAAAGTAATTCCTATGACCTGAACTACGTTTGACTTGATCCCGAAAGGGTACGTAGGCAGCCTCTCCTTGGGGTTCAGTCACATCAAAACAAAATCCCAAAAGTCCCCGCGAAAGGAACTGGGGCAGCAGTTATGGTTGTGCAAGAAAGTTGATTCCGAAAGTTGTAGGTGCGAACCCATATTGAATTGTTTTAGAGCCTTTTATACCCTTTCTTCCTAACCCTATCCAAAAGCCTGCATTACGGTCCAAAGAAAGACCTTTCGATCAATCTTCAGGAAGTGCCAATACGAGCAAGTCGAAGTGATTCACATCAGGGGCAATACTCCGATGCAAAGGAAAAATAAAAAATGAGAGAGTCTTATCGGTGAAAACCCTCACGGGCACCGTAAGGCGAAGTGAGTTGAGAGAAATAAAAAATAAGAGAGTCTTATTGGTGAAAACCCTCACGGGCACCGTAAGGCGAAGTGAGTTGAGAGAAATTGAAAATGAGAGAGTCTTATTGGTGAAAACCCTCACGGGCACCGTAAGACGAAGGTGAGTTTTTCAGACAGGCAAATGAGACAAGTCTGTGGTCAAAAGCTGCTCAAAACATTGCAAGACGAGCAAGGTTTGGGTTTGGGTGAAAATCGGGTTGTAAAAGTCCGGAACAACAAATGTGGCAATCGAAAGTTGATTTGTTAGACAGACTGGGCTGATTAATCCAAAATGCATGGCATGCTCAATGGTACCGGCATCTCCACTCAGATAAGTCTTATTCTCTTCTTTCGTCATTACGAATCATCCGTTCGCGGATTCTCTTTATCCTTAACCCTCGAGGTCATTGCATTTCATTCTTTCGAGGTCTATCTTTAAGATGTTTCAGTGTCAGTTGTGTTCGAAACAAAAGGAAGGAATGTCAAGGCTAACTACCAGCTTCCTAGTGGTACAGACAGGGCCAGAATATATCAAAGATGTCAAAAAGCAAAGTAAGTCATAAAGGACCACTGGAAGTTTCATCAGTGGATTAGGCGGATAATTGTGGAGGAAGAAGCGAAGTTTCAAAAGAAGGGTCAGAAACACAAAAACAACAATATGGGATAGAACACTTGGGTCATCAGAGTCAAGGGGTTGAAATTCGGTCAGGAAGTCGAGGGGATTCAAGGCAAGTCCAGGAAAGCGAGACGGAGTAAAGCCCAGCGGCAGGGATGTACCTAGCAAGAATGCCAACAACTAGCCACACTTTTAAAACTAACAAGATTTTTCTTTGATTGAAACAGGGGCAGAAAGTTTTCATTGGTTTCGGAGAAACCCTCCTTAAGGAAAAAGCAAGCACCCAAAACAGGTATGACGGGAAATTCTCAGGACCCTCCTGGAAAATGGGACTTAGTTTAAATTTCCAAACAAGCATGAGTAGCATAATTTAGCACAAATGTATTCTAAAGAACATAGGTTGTCTAAGATATGATCTAATTAGTTGTGATCAGTACCCTCTTGAATAATGGGACATAGTTTTAAGGTCTGCTTAGGTAACAAAATACAGTGGAAGTCGTACCTTCAGTAGATATAGCTTAGGTTAACACTGTCTTTTAATTAGTAGTTGTCAGGACCCGCCTGGATAATGGGAAGTAGTTTAAGACCTTTAAATGTAGTGGGAGCAGTACCTTTAGAAGATATAGCTTAGGCTCGTAATTGTTAGGAGTTATCAGGACCCTCTGGATAGTAGGATTTGGCTTTCACATTCTTGGTAGAATAATTCAGTTTAATACTCACATCTGTACCCAGTCACCAAACTGGGGCAGAAAAATTTTCTTTGTTTGTTTGTTTATTTTGTTGCAGTCAGGAGCCCACCTGGAGAACAAGGGAATGCGTTTCAACTTTCAACAGTGTGCCCCCCTGGAGAACAAGGGAATACTTTTCAAGTTCAGCAATCAGGAGCCCACCCGGAGAACAAGGGAATACTTTGCAAGCTTCAGCAGTCAGGCGCCCACCTGGAGAACAAGGGAAGTACAATTCAAATTTTAGCTTTTAATATTTGATAACATGCTGTACCCAGTTACCAAACTGGGGCAGAAAATCTCCTTTGTTGTTTATTTTGTTGAAGTCAGGAGCCCACCTGGAGAACAGAGGCATACGTCTCAAGTTTCAGCAGTCAGGAGCCCGCCTGGAGAACAGAGGCATACATTTCAAGTTTCAGCAGTCAGGAGCCCGCCTGGAGAACAGAGGCA